>NC_083773.1:4264202-4444202 GCF_963514075.1 Conger conger
GAGGTAATGAATATCACAATATGATGTGGGCGGTACGTGACCAGAATTTCTGACCGGCGTCATTTTACCTGTGGAATTCAATATTTCAAATTATGAAAAGTGACATATGGAAACTGTATAATTCTTTTTTACAAATAAATCTTATTCAGCCCCCTTTACCACTAGTACCAATCCTACTCCAAGTAGCTATATGAAGTTGGTCCAAGTGTTTTGTCATGGAGCAAGAGCAGGTAGTGATAAAAGGTCAGGTCAGGTCTACTGTTGGGAGCAAATGGCAGTTAATATCAATATCGTACGTGGTCCGAAGCCATGATGTATCATTTGGATAGAAGAGCCTGGCATGAGCATAAACTGAGCATCCATCCCAATGACCTTACAGCCGCCATCCCCCTGAAGTCTTGTTTTTGGAGCGTAGCTGTGCTGTGCGTTTCCCTCGTGTGTCTGACATTGACGTGACAAGGCTTTGGATGTTAGCCACACCTGTCATCTTACTGAAAGAATATAATAAAGTATATCATTTTTTACTGAGGTCCTGGGTTCGGATCCCCGTCGGCCGGGGCCTCTCTGTGCGGAGTTTGCATGTTCTCCCCGTGTCTGCGTGGGTTTCCTCCGGGTACTCTGGTTTCCTCCCACAGTCCAAAGACATGCACGTTAGGCTGATTGGAGAGTCTAAATTGCCCGTAGGTATGAGTGTGTGAGTGAATGGTGTGTGTGTGCCCTGCGATGGACTGGCGACCTGTCCAGGGTGTATTCCTGCCTTTCGCCCAATGTATGCTGGGATAGGCTCCAGCCCCCCTGCGATCCTGATCAGGATAAGCGGGTTCAGATAATGGATGGATGGATGGATGGATTTTTTACTGGAAAAGGTAATCATTCCTTTTAAGAGGTTGGATCGATCCTGTGATTAGCAGTTGTGCTGCCGACTTCTTACAGCTTACATGTTGCCTGCGAACCCATTTAAATCGTCTTTTTCTCAACAAAGTGCAGTTGTCCCCTTTCTGAAAATGTGGCTTCTGTGTGTTGTCTTTATTTACCCTACTGTACGTGCCTGTTACTTCACGAAGAAGTAACCTGCGAATTTATCTTGACAAACAGCATTTACTGAACGACAAGCCCTGGGGACACAGACACGGCGCCGAGCTTGTGGATAAACACCTTTATCAGCGGCTGCGTGGCTACAGACAGAGGCTGTGAACTGACCTGTCATCTCCGAGCTCAAATGACAGTGTGAAAATCGGAATATTTATTATTTATCTTTCTCTGTCAGCCCATGTTAAATCTAAGGGTCCATATACACACAACATATCTAATATGGTCCTGTGCTTACATATGCAGTAAGTCAGGCCAGCACAGAGACCGATCTATAGACCAGCCTGTAGACTAGCACGTAGACTAGCCTATAGAACAGCCCGTAGACTAGCCTATACAACAGCCCGTAGACTAGCCTATAGAACAGCCCGTAGACTAGCCTATAGAACAGCCCGTAGACCAATAGATAGACCTGCACATAGACCAGTCCATAGACTAGCACATAGACCAGCCCATAGATTACATTACATTACATTACATTACAAGGCATTTAGCAGACGCTCTCATCCAGAGCGACGTACAACGAAGTGCAGATCAAACACAAGTACAACTACAAAAGTAGAGCAGGGGTGTCAAACTCCAGTCCTGGTGGGCGGCAAAGTCTTTCACGGGCTAAAGAGTCCACACACCTTGTTCTCAAGGCCTTAACTGGCTGCTGATTGAAAGGAAACCACAAATACCAGCAGACACTGCGGCCCTCCAGGACTGGCGTTTGACACCCCTGACATAGACTGTTTGTGCGTCCCTGGTATGTTTCAGAGGCTTTCTGGCGTTCATTAATGGCATTTGGCAGACGCTCTTATCCAGAGCGACATTCAGTTGATTAGACTAAGCAGGAGACAATCCTCCCCTGGAGCAATGCAGGGTTAAGGGCCTTGCTCAAGGGCCCAACGGCTGTGCGGATCTTATTGTGGCTACACCCGGGTTCGAACCACCGACCTTGCGGGTCCCAGTCATTTACCTTAACCACTACGCTACAGGTCACTTTCATCCTTAAAATGAGTCAAATGAGTTTAGTCATGCCTCCCACCCTGAGGCCTCAGAACTGCTGCACGATTGTCGAAGTTAGAAATCCCCACCCGTCTTGAGAAGATAAGTCAGTAGTAAGAGGGGGGGATTAGTTGGGTCTGCATAAAAGTTTCTGTCAAAACATTTGAATATTTTAGCCTCCTCTTTTCAAGAGATGTTGAGTGTGTATCTCCTCTGAAAGAATTCTGTGAATTCCTTTTATCAATGCACCTCAAGGCTCAGGTGCCTGAAGAGGAAACGTAGTCCATCGCAAATTAAAATGCTTGGTCCTCTCTGTGTCTCTGCCAGGGATTTATACGATGCATTTATGTGAAATGTACAGAGTCGTGGAGTGTATTTTCACAAGCTCACAAAACATTCACAGCATTTCAAAAAGCAATGCACTCAAAAGTATACAAGCAGTCCACAGCTGCACACTCTAATCTGGTGTGTATATCGCTTTTAATTAAGCTTTTCAAAGCATTTTGCACTTAACTATTGGATGCTGAAAAATAAGTATTTCAATCACATGTAGACTGCTTTTTTAGAATAAACCCCCCCAGTATTTAACGAAAGGAGTCAACCACCGGGAAAAAGATTTGGCAAAACAGCACTTGCACATGTTTCTTGTCTCTCTGGGGTAATTCAATACTGGGTATACCAGCTACAGGCCATTGTGTGCACACAAAATGGCTCTACTTAGTGTGTCCGCTTACCAGATTTGCCATATTCCTTGCCTCTTAAAAACTGCATCTTTTTTTTTTTTTTTTGGTGGTGGTCATTAATTTATGTGTACTATCATTGTTTACAGATCCTTTGGCATCAAAGCATTGTGAGGTTAAAATAAACAGCAATACATGTGTACAAGGGTTTAAGTTGTATCTATTTGCGGTCATGCTAGGACTCGTACTGAACCGTACTGTCCTCTAGGGTCCTCATCGCCCTTGTCCCTGTGTTCGATCTGCACTTCGTTGTACGTCGCTCTGCATAAGAGCGTCTGCCAAATGCCATGTAATGTAATGTAATATAATGTAATGGCATGTGGGAGCATGTAAGTATTTATGTGCAATGCATCCATAGTTCCCGCCTCATGACAATTAAACACACGTACATGCAGGACGAACCACGTTAGCTGCTGAGCACAGAGAGGAAGTGGATGTCAATGGCGGATCTTCTCTATGAACACTCATTACATTACATTACATTACACTTCATTACATTACATTATATGTCAATAAGCAGACGCTCTTATCCAGAGCGACGTACAGTTGATTAGACTAAGCAGGAGACAATCCTCCCCTGGAGCAAAGCAGGGTTAAGGGCCTTGCTCAAGGGCCCAGCGGCTGTGCGGATCTAACTGTGGCTACACCGGGGTTCGAACCGCCGACCTTGCGGGTCCCAGTCACGCACCTTAACCACTACGCTACAGGTCGCTTTCATCCTTTAAATGAGTTAAATTAGCGCTCATCCTGCCCTTTTTAGTCAGGCCTCCCACCCTGCCGGTCCTGAGGCCTCAGAACTGCGGCAGGAGCTACACCGGGGATCGAACCGCCGGCCCTGCGGGGTCCCAGTCACGCACCTTAACCACTACGCTACAGGCCGACACTCTCCACCTGCAGTCGCACAGCCCAGAGAGAACGGCACCGTCGGTCTGCCGCATTGAAACCTGCGAGCGCCTTGTTTGAAGCGCTCAGTGTCAGTCCCGGCGGAATTGGCGGCGGAAAGCAGATTCCCGCCGACTCCCTTGTCACAGGAAAAGGTTACTCGTGACAAATTTGCCCTGTTTTAGAATTTAATTTTTAACTTTAATTTCACTAACCTTCAGATAATGACCTTTTTTCTTTGGGGAAGATAATTCCACATTGTGGGCCGAGAAGAAAAGTTAAAGTCTTGGACGTTCACTCTTACTTTGTCACATTGTTATTGCACAGGACATCTTATTACAGTACTTGGAAAAAAATGCAATTATGATTTTCTTTCTAAAAAGAATTAGATAGAAGCTGAAAGAAGATGAAACACACACACACACACACACACACACACACACACACACACACACACACATATATATATATATATATATACACAGTACTGTGCAAAAGTATCAGACGCCTGCATAACATTCTATACAGATAAGATTCTTTCAAAAATAATTCCATGAAAGGTCCTGAACTACATGCACTACATTTTAGTTATTTGGTACAATTGTTAAAAACTGAATCAAATCAATATTTTTTGTGACCACCCTTCAGTGTTAAAACTGCATCACTTCTCTGAGATGGCCAACGCTGTCCTGCAGTTCTATAAGACAATCAGCAGGGAGGTTGTTTCAAGCATGTTGGAGAACTTGCCAGAGTTCTTCTGCAGTCTTTGGTTGGCTCCTTACTTCTGATCTCAGACAGCCTTGATCAAGTTTTTATGTAAGAAGTAGTCAATTGTTTACAGTAATATGTTACTTTTTTTTTTATTAAATACAAAAATGTCTCTGTAAAAATGAATATTTGGAAATTCCAAATGTGTTCTTTTATACTAACACACACAAAAAGTAAACATATATATATATATATATATATATATATATATATATATATATATATATATATATATTCAGAGATGCTATTCTGCATACCACTGTTGTAATGTGTGATTATTTGCGTTACTGTCACCTTCCTGTCAGCTTTGACCAGTCTGGCCCTTCTCCTCTGACCTCTCTCATTAACAGTGCATTTTTGCTCACTGGATGTTTTTTTGTTTTTCGCACCATTCTCTGCAAACAGAGACTGTTGTGTGTGATGGTGATCAGTAGTTTCTGAGATACTCAAACCACCCTGTCTAGTATCAATAATCATTCCACAGTCAAAGTCACTTAGATCACATTTCCTCCCCAATCTGACATTTGGTCTGAAAAACAGCTGAATTTCTTGACCACGTCTGCATACTTTAATGCATTTATTTCTGCCACACGATTGGCTGATGAAATATTTAGCATTAACAAGCCGGTGTGCAGGTCTACCTAATAAAGTGCTCACTGAGGGTACATTCTCAACGGACCGTGTTATCCACCGAGAACAGTTTAAGGTGCAACTGGAACAAACATGACTTGAGCTCTGGCTAGAGTGTGATGGAATCAGATACGCTATCACAGTTCAAATCAAACCCCACACTATCATTCCCGCAGAATGAGCTATGATCTCGCCTTCTCGAGTTCTTATTTTCCCAGTGATTACTATGAGAAGAAGCGTTTAGTCTAAATGACACTAGGTTTCTCGCTGTGAGTCAGGACGAGGTTTTTTCTTTGGATACCTTGCGCAAGCCGCTTTTCGTTGCCATGGCGACGTCTCAACCGACACCGCAGCGTAGCACAGGTCTTGCATTCATATTGCGCTGCGCCGCGCCGTGTGTTTGTTATTATCCGAAGGGCTCGTTTATTATCGGTAGCCTTATATTAATGCAAAGTTCAAGATGATTTTAATCCTGAGACGGATGCTTGTTAGGCGATGCCTTTTCGTAATTTTGTGTTCAGCATACAATAAAACACAAAGTAGGCTAACTTTTTTTTTTTGTAATTTCAGAGAGCGCTGCAAGATTTATGTCATCCTTAAAGATCAATTTAAGAAGAAGGAAAGAAGGAAGCAAATATTTGCATATAAATAGAAAGTTCTGGATTATACTGTATGTCTTGCGTACCGTTCTGTTCCCACGTCCTATCTAAAACGACATTCGGGGGGGGGGGGTTGAAAACAGAATAATTTATTCAAGAAACCAAAAAAAACGGCAAAATAAGTACCTTCCTAATTCTTTACCGCTTTGGGATTGTCTTACCCATCCTGCTTCTATTTATTATCGTTTCCCGGGCCTGGCGGAGAACGTCAGCGGAGAGGAGAGGAGAAGAAACAGACTGAACAAAGGCTTGCCCAGAGCTCGCTACCTCCAGCCTTCGGCGACACTGTTTTTTCTCACGTTGTTAATTTTGTGCCAGGGGCATTGTTCAAGGCTAGGGTTGAGAAAAGCCTCCAGTATGTATAGCAGAAAATAACTGTGTGTGTGTGTGTGTGTGTACACAGTGTAATGTGTACCTTACGAGGAGTACCTTAGTTGAGAATGTTCGACTAAGGTACTCCTCATAAGGTACACATTACACTGTATACTTTTCTTACATCTTGAATTTATCTTGCCAACTGGTATTTAATCAAATTTTATTTTATTTGTTGATTTATTAATTTACTTACTTGTATGTTTACTTATGTATTTATTTGTTCGGTTATTTAAACACGATTTTAGACAAAATACATTTTAAAATGCGATACATGACTCTGCAGCAAACCCAGTGACTAAAAGAAAAAACCCGCACAGGCAACAATGCGTTATATATCTGTGGTTGCTATGGTTACCATTTGTGGAGCAGAACATCTCAGTGGATGTAAGAGGGAACTGTAGTTCCCCTTAATGTTGAAATGAAGTATACTTCTCTATTTGCATGTGCAAGAACACCTGGCATGTGAAGGCAGGTGTTCTACTTATTCATTAGCATCGCTTTAAGCTCATACGGGAATTGGATTTTGTCCAATCTCGAGACTGAAAAACGATCTACGCAACGCCATCTTGATGACCAATCAGGGCAAAGATGCGCTTTAGACACCGAATTTGCATACAGTGGCTATTTTGCCGACACCGCAGGCCGTCAATCTTTGTTTGCTCATTTTCAGCGCCTAATTTTAAGCAACCTAGCTGGAGACATTTCTACCACGCTAAAGTTATTTTAACTCTGCCGAGTGCGCACTCTGTCGATAGACGTGCGATGGTCGCAGCCTATTCGACAATCAGATCAGCTGTTTGTCTGTTATGGCGCTGTTGTTGCTAGAGGAAAACCTGTTACGGCGGAATAGATTTTCCCGTTGGCTCACTGACGCGACCGACAGGGCGCACGAAAGTGAAGCTAATAAAGAAATAAAACTCCGGGGTACTGTGGTACCCATTGTTCTATGAGTTATTAGCGAGCTTTAAGCTTCCAGGCCCTGTCTTTTTCCTTCGCTGAAAATTTGTCTGGAAGAAAGATCGACGGCCTGCGATGTCACTTAAATGGCCACCGTATGCAAATTTGGTCGGTAAAGCGCATCTTTGCCCTGATTGTCCATCAAGATTGGCGTCGCGTAGATCGTTTCTCAGTCTCGAGATTGGACAAAATCCAATTTCCATATGAGCTTAAAGCTTGCTAATAACTCACAGAACAATGGGTACCACAGTACCCTGGGGAGATGTGCTTGTTTACGAGAACTTGATGAGTGTGTTCGAGAAAATGTGTAAGAGAAAATATATGCATAAGCACACATACATTTTCGTTAGTATTGCACTAGCTGTACCGATTTCACACGGTGGAGTGTTTATCAGCCAAGCCTTTCGTGGCCGTCTGCCAGTCCAAAAGAATGCATATCTGATCAGGGCATCTGTCTAAATGCAGCTTAGGGCAGGAGATATCAAATGCCAAACCCCCTTACTGTAGATGAGATCACAGTGCCGGTGGAAGCAGAGGAGGGGTGCGTACGGGTTGGAAGGCTAAAAAAAGAAGCAATCAAACACAGTAAGTCAAGAAGTACTCAGGTAGCATTTAAGCATGTCTTAAAAAGTTGCTGGATAATTAGCAGTGAGGCTGACACATTACAGACTGTGGTGACACAGCGAGGAGTTCCTGACACAACTTTGGAAGTTCCATCCTCTCGTGTTCGCACCGTGCTCGCGCGTGAGTCCTTCCCCGCGCAGTACGCGGTATCAGATCTGTAGTCGAGGACGTGCGTGTCGAGGAAGAGCGGCCACTGGGCTGACATTGTGCAGGTCAGTGGACATTGTGACAGCGCAGAATTTTAATGCCACGCTGCCGTGCTGTACTATACCAGTGCAACGCAAGGCATTCTAGCCATTTTTTTAGTAAACACTATTAATATGCGGTATGCACACAAACAGCCATTTTAATTATTGTATCTCCTGCGTAACATGATTGGTTTCACTCCTGTTGTTTTATAGGGACAGATCTATAACCAGTAGAGGGGATTCCTTTCAGATTAGTATCATATTAACTTGGGCAAGGATCTTCAACTCTTCTTCTTTGGTGCCAGGATCCTTTTACAAAATGGCTACCCAACATGTAACATACACTCAGGATACTGTATGTGTAAACAAAGTGTATGGCTTCTCATTATGAAATGAATATATCACTCCATTATATCGTATCCATTGCTTCTTATGATGTCACGAGTGGGAATCGCACTTGCACCGCAGATGCAGATTTTTATGAATTCATAATTTAAAAAATTCTGAATTATGCTTTTTTTCTTCTTAATGAAGGGCCAAGTGCACTAGAGTGTCTACCCGTGTAGAATTTTAACACGTCTAGATAGTGAGCTCATGGACTGCACATGTTTGGGTTTTTTTTTACTTTTTTTATTATAATTGGAAAATATATTTTTCATCCAGTAATATTAAATGCAAATGCACAAGAATTACTCAAAAATACATAAAAAAAAGGATTTTGAGTGGCCAACAACATGTCAAATGAATCTAGAGTAGGTCTTGCACATTGTGTGCCAAAGGTGTTCAGAATGAAAACAACCTGTGTGAAAGCACTCTTGACACAGCATATGTGTATAAAAAAATGACAAATCTCTTCTTAGAGCGTGTATGTCTAAGGCTCCCCGCAGGTTAAATAGTCCCGCACAAGAAGCACATGAAGGGGCCAGTGGATTCAACTCCTGCTGTGTTATCTCTTGGCCTACTTTTATTTAAGTGCACACTGTGGAATGAAATGGTAAATGGTTGGCATTTATATAGCGCCTTTATCCAAAGCACTGGAAAATTGATGCTTCTCATTCACCCATTCATACGCACACTCACACACGAAGGTGTCTTGCTCAGGGACACCTCGACACACCCAGGGCGGGGGATCGAACCGGCAACCCTGCGACTGCCAGACAACTGCTCGGTGTCGGTGTGAATTAACACACGGCTGAAACCAAACTAGCAAACCAAATTCAAGGAAATCACTGTCACTATTTGGGTAATATGGTTGTGAGGGGAAACCAGAATTCTCTTAAACCTTTACGCTAGTCTGGCAGAGTGATTTTATGGCCCAGAAGTGGATAGGTTGACCGTGTTAACGAGAGTGCCAGGTCACCATCATAAGATGGCAAGCCATGGGGCTTCTCTGCTGAAAATTAAATCCTGATGAAAACAATTAAAAGTTGACATTTCATCTGGATGGTGTCATTTTGGAGTAAATTATCATTTATAAATTGAAGACAGTACAGTGAGATCTTGTAGTGTGACCAACATTCTGGTTATAACACCATAAAACCTCAGGAGGGAATGGCCTTGAATAGCTGCAAGCTAAGTAAAAGCAGAGGTACTTTGATTATAAAAGTATCTTGGGTAAAAGGGAATAGCATTTTCTTGCGAACACCTGGGTCAGTAACCCTGGTTTGTAATACCCTCTGGGTGTCCAATGATTTTGTGTAACATTAACCTCCTTGACGGGTTGTATTAATTTGACATACAATCTAATGCACAAAGCCGCAGGTATTTAACGACATACGGTCAAATCCAAAAAGCATCTCTGCTTGCTATGTGTGCAAGGTAAACAAAAGATTTTAACTGATGCCGGAAAGGTGGCTGCAAAGGGCTTGCCAATGTACACATCCAAATAAGAGACTGCACTACCTTGGGCAGTGGAGAAGCTGTGTTCAAACAGACAAGATTGAAATCAGGGGCCTATTTAAGGTTTTTAATCCTCTGACAGAGACAAAAATAGACAAAGGACAGGCGTTTCAAGGTCACCTAACATCTGAAGTTTATTTCCCAGATGCATTACCAAGAGTTCGTTCAAAGTCACCCACTAAGAGCAAGCAATCAATGTTGTGCTGTCTGCTACTGAACCAAGAACCGGAAATATCTAGTTTAAAGCAATGAAGAATTGGAATATTTATAATTTTGTGTCATGGTTGACTCGATTCGTTGGACATTAACTCCTGGGACTGCGAGAGGGCGCGCAGCCTGGGTTATCGGCTCGTTTCGTGTTGGGAGCGCAGAAGGCGATTCGGCTTGTGAATGGAGTTCGTATCACTCCTTAGTTACGCAATATGCAAGGTATACGGTAGTGGAAAGTCGGGAATGTTTAAAAATAAAACGAATCCCGGTCCTTCCTGTAGCTAGGTAAGTTTAAGAAGTGGCGTTCTTTGCCAAGTTTGGGTGGTTAGCCTGGACCCTCACCGTCTGACATTTCGGCCGTTCGGTCTATACCTGTGATTTGCTTTAGTCTCGTCCCTTCAGCGTTAGCTGGAGGCGGAGTCTTCCTTGCACATTTACTTTTTGTTTTTACGTCTTGTATTTTCATTTAGTCATTTACCCATAGAAAGTACAAGTGAGTGGTTACTCATTTAGAGACGCAGAAACACCCTTTCATTTGGGTTAGAGTTTTCGCCCTGGGCTGGGGTTAATTCTGCATTTACGTGTGTATTTTCGGTGTTCACCTTGAACTGATCTGTCATAATAAAGAGCTGGAGGCAAGCGCCTTATTCGGTCTAAGTTTGTCACTTTTAGGTTACTCACCAAGCCACGTATACGATTGGCTGCTCTGCCATTAGTAGAATGGGCTAACGGTTCTCACCGTTAGAAGAGGCTGGGTGGCTTTATGCAATTATCTTCGATTCTCTTTTCTGTTGGTTACAAAGCTATGGTAGCGTTATCCAGAGACTGCACTCTTGAAACCATTATGAACATGCTACTATACACAATGCTGTGTGTAGCACTGACTGCAGCCACTCCGTACACAGTGCTGTTCTGTGTGCTGTGTGTGGGGCTACATGTCAGTTAGAACATCCTACTACTCGGTGCTGTGTAGGATTGTAAATCACGCAGCGTTGCACGGTCTGTAGTGCCGTATGCCATATGGTTAGCGACGTAGCAACAGCCCGTCGCTTTGGACTTGGATAGGGTGTTGTACCTATTCCCCTTTTCACCTCATTTTGGTGGCTCTCTCACTGGTTGCGGGTCTGGAGGTGGAGTTTGCTGGACTTACAGCTTTCGTCATGACCTGCCATGTCACCAAGTTCGGTAGATGTTAGCCGGAGGTCTGGTTTCCACTCCAGGACAACGGGCTGCCCTTGAATAGGCGGTCGTGTTGTCTACCTGTTACTTGCCTTGGATGTGCACTCCTGGGATTACAAGAGGAGTGTGAGGCAGAGGGTTATTTGGTTGATTTTTGGTCGTGTCTTGGAAGTCCCCCCCACTTTGTTTCTGTTTCTTTCTTATTCTTGCCCCCTTGTTTCAGAGTTGCTTTGTTGGCAGTTTGCCAGGGAACCGTTTCTTCATTTTTATTGCAACTTTACTACTAGTGGTTACCTCACGGTCTGTAACTTAAGGATCCCATTCATGGTTGTCCTTGGACAGCACTCTGTCACGTTTAACAAAGGCTCCCCTTCACATTCTCCCCTACATGTTTGTGCCAAATCCAATGAATCCTTCCTAATATTTGGTTTATCCTTTTAAAATATAAGGAATGTTGTTATGGAATGGAATGTTATGTACCCATTGCTGACATTACAACAAAAGTATATGCTTACTTTCAGTATTGCAAAAACCAAAAATCTATTTTCCTTAAATTATTCAATTCCTTCCCTCACTTTCAACTCCACCGCACCCCTGTCAAACCCAAACTTATACACACCTGTGAATGCAAACGGCTCCAATGAAAGCCTTGGTTCTCCCCGTGGGAACGGAAAGCTGTGTACGGTCTCTATCAGAAAAATAATTCCTCCTTTCTACACCCGATTTTCACAATACGTGGACAAGGGTACTGTAATGCGTACGCAGTTGACAGCAGGTGTGCGGAGTTCATTTTGAGATTTTGGAATTCCCTTTATTGTTACCGAGTGCTGTCAGGACTAAGAGAAGTTCAGAAGAAGGTGACTGCAAATGTAATATTCGATCGGATCCTGATATGGGTTTGTAGGTAATGCAATAAACACAATCTCAGAATATTTGACAACCAGATGGCCTTTTGAAGTGCATGACTCAAACACATGACTCACTGCCGCAGCATTAGCAATCAAACGGGGATGCCTCGGAGCTATATATCATGGAATTAAATTGGAAACTTGTCGGAAGATGAAGGCAACCGGGATCTTTTCAAATGCCCTCTCGGAAATAATAAGGCATATAATTAACTCTCAGTATATCCATTCAGTCGGATCTACCAAAGTCAGGTTGAGTTTATTTGATGACATTAACTTGACTGGGCGCACTGATTAAAAGTTAATAGAGTGGTATGTTTAGAGTTTGCAAATAAATAGGGGAGAAGGATGAGGATGGTGCGGATGAAGACGTCTGGTTAAAACGCCGTCCGGAGCCAGAGAATGTTGGGCGGAGGGTTCAGGACTTCGATCTTAGACCTGGAGTATAAAACCAGGAGCATGACTGGTAAACCTCAAAGTCTACCAGATCAGAAATCCTTCTCGCACTACGCATACAGATTGCGCCAGCAGTATGCAGCTCATTAAGAGATCTAAGAAAATAAATATTTCTGATCATTTGAAAGCACATGATTCGGGACCTGGCTGTGAACCTGTTTATATTCGGCGGTGTGGTGAGGCATGAGCACGGGATGGTAATATGCACAGATTGCATTGAAATTGATTGAAAGGCTAGCAGCCTGGTACATTGCATACACATCCACAAGTATGTGCTAGAAATAATAAATAATAAATGCATATCCTGCACTTTTATTTTGAAACTGTAAAAGACCTATACTACAGGTGGAATCAGAATTAACGTGACACTGTCCTGCTATCCATACTCTCCACAGACCACTGCTAGCATGTTCTCATTCATTTGTATTACGCTAAATTATTATATCCAGATTGTTTGAGGTTATTCTAGTTCTTGAGACACATTTATATTAATGTTAAATTGTTTGTTTATAAAAGGAATATGCATATTATTGATATCTAGTTTTGTGGGTTATTTTTATGTTTTTGCATTTTTGACTCCCTAAAGTAGCCTTGGCCTCCCCATAGACACCCCATTCATATGACTCTAGAAACACCACCAGTTTCACTGCACTGTTGTGTTGCAAAAGCAAACTTCCAGGGGCTAGTATCACAATATTCCGCTTTTAAATCAGTGCAGTTATCGAGCTAACTCGGTAATCACGCTTTGTGTGATATAGGCCCCTGATATATATGGAAGCATTTCTACTTAAACCCAAAGATAATAGCCAGACAGACAAAAGTCCCTTCAGCGGAGATAACAAGCACGCATCATGCTCTGCGCTCCCGTTTATTCAGCCGACTGCTTTTAGTAATTTAGCCAGACTCTGAGATTGCAAAGAAAATATCACGTGGTCGTACAAAAGCGGATGTATTATTGTAAGAAGAGTGGATACATCTAAGCAGCAGAGAATGCCAGAATTGATTATTCAATAATCAATCATTTAACATTTAAGTGGAGAGATGTATGCTTTTGTTATCGTGGGTCAGAGGGATACACATGGTCACAAGCAGAACAATTGTGTGTGTGTGGATTTCTTGAATGCCAGGATGACCTGCCTAGCTGGTAATCTCCTGTAGATTCAGAGGTTGTATTATTCAATTTCATCACTGAAATAATGCAACAAATGTGTTTTGAAAATACTCATTTCAAGCCATGGTGTTTTAGTTTGTCTACCAGCCAGCCGTGGGGGGAAAAAAAGTTTAGATGGAAGATCATATTTAATGCCACCTACCGCTACACGATTCTTTATTCCACTGTAAGCTACTTCTTGGATCAGCAAGAGGCCTGCTAGAGTGGGCTAGCATGACAGTAAATAATGAATTCCATTAAAAAGCCATAAAATCCATCCTGCTGTCAGGGCGATCACGCCAGGCTAACAGGGCCAGGGTTTGTTACTGGTTTCTTACCAAAGTGTTGCCGCTGTCACCAGGCTCCTCATTCTGCCACTGGGGTCGTGAGCCAGGCTGAGGCAAGGCCCGTTCAGGCCCCCATCATTACCGCTGTGGCCCCCGAGAGGAACGGCGCCTAATGAGGAGGACATTCCCACGGGAACCGCCTCATCTCCGCCCATTGAAGGGAGGACAGCATGCCAGCCAACCGCAGATGGAGAACCGCCTACCAACCCAGCTAGATTTGAAGAAAATGGAGATACGCACAGAATTAGAAATTGCATCACTGGTGACAAGGAGGCACTTCTGAAAAACACATAATGGTTCGGCTGCCTGTGAGTAAGTGATTTTATTAATTAATCTTTTAAACTTGAATAAATTCCAAATGAAAGGCGCACCACATAGTGCTGGAGTGCTACTAATAACCGAAAAGCTGATATCCCCGTAACTAATAATAATGTATAATAATAATAAAATAATGTCTTCGGTCCAGTGTTTGTGAAATATATCAGCTTTGTTCAAAAAAAGGCAGCAATTTTTTAATTTTGTTTTATATATGGAAAAAAATCCTAGAAACAAAGGCTTGTATGTTGTGAATCAAACCGCTCTGTGTCTGAAGATCGGGGAGATTGCACAAGGTTTCCCATGAAGCATTAGCAAACGTATGTAATTTGGCAACGTCCGTAAGGCATCAGGAGTAGTGAGAGCGAGCCCCACACAAGGGCGGCGCGCAAGCGCAGAAATGAGTCCGTCACGCGCACCTCTGTGGGGCTCGTCTGCTGGTTATTCGCTTTATGACACTGATGAATATGTCCAGCGAGCGGAGCCTCAAATAAATGTCTGTCTCTCCTACCTGGGGCCTGCGTATGAGAGACGGAGGAGGAGGAGGAGGAGGAAGGGGGAGGGGGAGGAAGATGGCCAACAGCTGAACCGGTCTGCACGGAGTGGGAGCCTGAGAGAAACATGCCGGGGATGACTCAACAGGCAATCCTCAGCCTTCCCAGAGAACGACTCCCTGCCATCTGCACACCCACACAGAGGGCCCTGGTGCGCGGAGAACACGCGGGTGTGGAGGGGGACGGACGGATGGCTATCGATCAAACAATATTGTGGGATTCTTCACCAACCCCGAACATCGAGGGGGCTGACCGCAGATGTGTGTGTGCCTTTTTTTAGGAAATTAGGACAGGCTTTCGAGGGAGTTTGTTTTTATTTCAGAAAAAAATGTTCTTGGAAAAATGGAGCTAGCATGACCGATATTGGATGTGTGCCTTCTTCGGCGGGCTGGATCTAGTGTTTTGAACCGTATGGCCTGCAAAGGAAGCCCAGGAGTGTCAGAGCATCCTTCAACCCCCCCCCCCCTCAAATCCCAGTCCTCCCACCCCTACAGAGAAAAGCTACATTCCAGGACTTATTATGTCAGAAGTGATAAATGTTTTTCAGGCCAGCGTTCACTCTTAGGTGGGTGGCAACATGGTCTCAGCATTGAGCAAGAGAAAGAAAAAAAAAATCCATACAAGCCATAAATAAAACCTCCCAGATCATGAAAGAAATTATGTGAAAAGTACATGCCATCACGTCAGGCGAAAATGGGTTTTAATGCGCATTGAATTTGTGACAATTGCCTATTGTAATTAAAATGCAATCAAAACAAATAAAATGAAAAAAACTCAATTAGCGATTCCGCGGTAATAACGCTCATGCCTCTTTATGTACAGTGTGCGTGGGGAGATTAATCGGCAGAAGCTCGGTCTTTTGTTGCTGTCCAGTAGCACCAGTTCTGCCTGGCCGAAGGCCCAGATGTCACCGCGGGCTGCCTCGGAGAGCTGATCGCCGTTTTTCAAAGACAGCAGATGTTAAATAAATAAAAAAGCTATTTCTCTCTAATTCACTTTGGTGACACGAAACTCCGTTGCATGACCTGTCCCCGTGGTTTACTTTTAAGAGCTAATTTAAATGATAAAAAGCTTTCAGCATAAACACGTAATTACTGTTTATTGCCAGTGATGGTAAATCATAAGAAAAACACTGCCTCTTGGCAGAGGCCAAGATATTCAGAACAACCAAATTATGTGTATACAGAAAATGGAAAAGGCTGATAAATGATGATGTTTGGCATGTCTCAGAGAATCTCTGAAGAGTGTTTTTCTGTTTTTGGTGGGGGTGGTGTTGGAAGCACAAGGCCCTTTTAACGGCCTGTAAAAAATAATAAAATAAAATAAATAAATAACCCAGGTCTTGAACTAGCAGAAGACATGAGCCACCGCTGACTGATGGCTGTTCGGCTGCCTCACATCCCCCCTGTAACTCCAGTCCTCTGTCATCTTAATGAACACCATAACACCATAAGCAGTGCGCTGAGAAACAGGCATCACGTGGGGACCAGGAGCGTTAGTACCTGCTATGTCACTCAGGGCTGCTTTATACGGCTTGCGCTTTATGACCCTTAACGTGAGCGAAATGGAGAGTGGCAGCGACCTGCACTTTTACCAACACTTCATTTTGTGTTTTTGGAAGACATACACACTCGCCAACCTCTATTTCAAAGATGTATATTTTATGTACACAAAACCACCGCCCATGAAGGCCCTAATAATGTATTTCTGGATTAGAGCGGATGAGATGCCATGCCACATAAAGCAACAGGAACAGTTTGATTCTGGGGCTAAGTGGCAGTTTAAAGTGCAGATTTACGGATGACGGCACATTTCCAGACCATGCCTGACTTGACCTGCACAAGGCTGCGACTGTTTTACCTTTCGTTGAACCGTAATGAGATTTATTTCTGGAAATCATGTGCCCAATCATCCGTTGACCGATTTTCATTGCTGATAATAATAAAGTTGCCTCTTAGACGGCATATTAATCCACAAAGACCGTTCTCATTTCTGAAGATTCACTAACACTTCATAATCTTCCTTCTTTATCGAATGATCATAGCTTTGCAATTAAAATACATAAAAATAATAATAATAATAATTACAAAATATAAATATCCTAGATTAATCAATGCCACTATTCTAGAATATTCTGCAATGCTGCACATGGTAAGTATTTGGTTTTAAGGGACATTCCACTGCCAGTTCTTCCTGGGGATGGCAGTTTATGCTTGAGGAAGACTTCTCCAAATATCTGGAGACAGAAATTGTACCCGACGCAGTGGCAGGCAGCTGTCTAATCTCTGCAGTAATTCACTTCCCAGACGAGCATTATCAGCATGTGAGCGTCGTTAAACGTGAGTCATATCAAATATTAACAAACGCTTGTGTGCCTTGGCAGACACTTAAAAACAATGGGAGGGGGAGAGGTGGTAGGGATACTGCGAATGTTCATACACTTGGCGTTAGAGATATTTATCAAATCGCAATGGGGGTGTTTTCCTCGTTCAAACCTTTACGTTAGTGTGCCCAATGAGAATACCGTGTATCCACCTTTTGCACTGTGGTGTTCCCTCACCAAAGATATATGGGTTCAATATAAATCCTGTGTTTCCACATTGGACTGTATACCTAATCGAAATCTTGTACAGCAGGTTTATGTAGCTGGGTATGCCAAATCAAAAATCAAAGTTTCTGCACTAGTGTGTACCTAATCAAAATCTTGTTTGTTTTACAGGAGTGAATTGCTCATCTAGATCTTGTGTTTTTTTTTGTAGTTGTATACACCTAACCTAAATCCTGCATGTTTCTTTATTGGCCTGTATAACATTGAAGTAAGGGTTCCACCCCCCACCCCAGTACTAAATGCCTGCAAGCCCAATGCACTTACACATTTGAATGAGTCAATACTGAATATGAGAAACGCTTCCCTGGAGCTGTTCTTTCCAGTACGACTTTACTTGAACTATACACAATAAAGGCATCACCTGTACACTGCTATTCATGGCAGTATATTACAGTACATTACACTGACATAATGAATACCACTATCCTTTCTTTTGAAATGCTTTGTAAAAAAAAAAAAAAAAAAAAAAAAAAATAATAATAATAATCAGCTGCATACAGTATGAAAGGTGTAATATGTTGCTGTGGCTGGAGATGACACGCGTCATGTAATAATTGCATTAGATTATAATGTGCAGATGCTCACTCAGACTGAGAGAAACAGTGTAGGAGAAACATTAATGCACTCACCTGATTCATGCGAGCACTAGTGCCAGACCGGGTTAACCACGTTCCCAGACCGTGGTGGAAAGATGCACCAACACTAAAGCTCATGGTAACTGCACACCAAGAACCAAAGTACAAATATTAAATGCATGGAGATATCATCATTGTTAACTTTTTGATAACTTGTAAGTTTGCACGGTGGAAAATATAGTAACTGTCTTATCACCACGTCATAAACGGTGCTTTTATTATTATTTTTTTTTAGAAGGGCCAGGGCACATTAACACCGACATTTTCAGTTTCCACATCAATGTAAATGCACCAGTTAGCTATTGAGAATCATTGCTTTTGTAGTTTCACATATAGCACCATCAACACCAAGGGAGCAGATGCAATAAGAACAAATGTCCTCGTTATTTGTGAATTTGACAGCATTGACACATCGAGTTCAGGCTGAGTCTATTTTCTGGAGAGCTGGAGTTTAATGGCTTATTCTTCAAGCTTTTCAAGGCTTCACACGGCAGTCTGAATACAGCACACACTGAAACGCAGAGAGAAAGAGAAAATATACCCATACCCAACTATAGATTAGACTGCTTATACCATTCAACATTTGTCATACATTACTCATAGTATGTAATTGTTTGTATTAACAATACATGATGGCATATAATATAATTGGTCAGCAGAACTATAATGAGCATGTTATAATGATAAACTGGCAAATTCATGTAAACACAGTATACAAGAAGCAAGTTGAATTGGTTTCAATTAATGCTACCTTTTAACATGAGTGTTTTACTGTTACCTGAAGTTTGTTTACTTATTGACCAATGTGGTAAGAATAAATGAAAAAAATCTCAGCTGTTTGTTTGAGCTTTTTCTTATGGAGCCCCTAAAGGACATTGCCAAAAAAAAAAATCTTAAACTAACTTGAGTGCATGTTAGTTTACAATTTCTTTTTACATTTATGAAAAATGAAAAAATAAATACAAAAAATAAAACATTTTGCACTGTCCCTTTAGGGCCTCCATAGTTTCTGAAAAGCCCCCAGTTGTATTTTGAATGACTCTTTCTATTATGGCATAGGTGTGTATGCCATAGGCTTTTTCTTTAGTAATCCACTCATGTGCTGCACAGTTGGTCAAACTGACCTGTAAAAATATACTGACTCTTTCTGTGGGCTCTGACTCTTTTCCCCCTTTCCAGTTGAAAATTGCAGTGCCCAGTGCTGTCCTCTCTCTCACACATAGAAAGACCTTTGATGTGTGTAATGGAAAATGCCATTGGCTTCCTCATTTCTCTGAATGCACCTGATCAAAGGGCTTGTTCCCTCTTACCGGGTCTGTGTCATTTCATCCACTGTGGGGGTAGTTTAGGCTGAATGTACAGTGCTGGTTTACCGACTTGTGTGACATGTTGCTTACTATTGTATCTTCCCACATATTTAAAAAAGTTTTGCTTGTTTAAGAGGAACAACAGTTTGTGTCTTTGGCCCTGTAATGACTCATTCAGACCATTCAACAACCGTAGAAACCTGGAGCAATCAGCCAGACACATTTGCATCCAGGGAACAAATATGGAGTTTGTCCACAAAGAAAATAAACAACTTATAAACTGTAAGCAATGTTTATGCTGAAATTAAATAAGCTTCATAACCTGGGAACCTTTTTGTAAGTGTTGTACAGACAGCAAGCTCACAAACAGGAGAGTTAATGATGGAAGTCACAGAACTAGCAGCAATAATACCCATGATTAATAAATATCATTCTACTGTAGTCGCCATTGTTTTGCTTTCTGGTTGTCTTTTATCCTGATGAACATCAAAATGTCCGAGAGGGGGGGGGAAACGTCTGGTTCCGGCAGTAAAATGCCAATCATATTCACCATAGTGAAATTGAACGGTAGATGATTAGGTATTAACCATAGAAGGTAGACTGACCATGACTGAGATTGTTTCACAATGGTATACGCTCCTTTTAAATGCCATGAATCGGTCTGATTTCAACTTCATTTTTAACAAATCGTGTTTTAATACCAAAGTCCTGGTGAAGAACTGCCCTACCCGCAATCCTAAAGCGGGTTCCACCAATCAGAGATGTTGGCCATTGGCCCAGATGTCCACAGCTCCGAGAGTTGTAGGTGTAAGCTGCTGAATACTGCTGTTGGAGCTCCCGATTTGCGGAAGATGGACACGTAAGCCCTTCAAAGGGATTACGCACTGATCACGTTTACCCAGCGAACTCAGTGACTGTGCATTCTTACAGGATTGATTATTGCCAGTGTGGCGAGTCACATTAAACAGGGGGGGGGGGGGGATTGATTTTTCACCAAAAACTCCAGTGTAGTAGAGCATTCTCTGGCAAAGTTATAATTGGACGGTATAGCTGTCACTGATGGGCTTGCGCTCATGCTGTATAATGCAGCATAGCCTGATGTGTGTGCTTGCGTGTTCGTGGCCTGGTTGTTGCAGCCCCATCTGATAGATTTCTTAACTTGACCACCATTTCCTCCCTTTCTGTGCCTTGATTGGCTTGCTGTGCCACATTGTCCCGCTATTGCAATTGCAAACACGAACACCCCCTATCACTAGACCATATCAGGATCACTTTGATATGCATACACTCATATGCTATACACGAAAGGGAGGGAAAAATATATAATCTTAATCCCAATAAAGGCTATTGCAAATCACTAAGTTTGCTAGAAGTGTGTTGTCATTCTAGCCCAGATGGTGGTGAATGGCTGGGCCTTGGCATGCTTTATAGACAATGAGAGGCTGCTGTCCAATCTTTACTCAGTGTTCTAGAGGAGGGAAATGGTAAATGGCAGGCATTTATATAGCGCCTTTATCCAAAGCACTGTACAATTGATGCTTCTCCATTCTCCCATTCATACACACACTCACACACTCACACACTCACGGCGATTGGCTGCCATGCAAGGCCCCGACCAGCTCGTCAGGAGCATTTGGGGGTTGGGGGTTGGGCGTCTTGCTCAGGGACACTTCGACACAGCCCGGGCGGGGGATCGAACCAGCAACCCTCCGACTGCCAGACGACTGCCCTTACTGCCTGAGCCATGTCGCCCCCAGAGGTCAACTTCCTTCCTCAATCAAGGTTTACCAGAGCATCCTTGATTGATTTTGACAATTAAATATTCAAGGTTTTGAACATGCTCAAAAAGTGCAAAAACTTTCTTGCTTGATGAATTTATGAATTCAACTGATATTTGTAGTCGTGCATAGTTTGGACGGCAAAAATGCAAAGTATTTTTGTTTATCAATTGTTTTCATTCAGAAAACTTCAATACAACATATTTCAAACAGAACATTGCTTCTTCTTTTTTTTTTTTTTCTCCGCAATTGCATATTGTTGAGAATTCAATGTCACAATGATGTGTTCTCAAAGCATCCAGCCTTCCCTGGTTACAAAGTAAGGAAATGGCTTTTTGTTTTTGGAAAAAAATACATTATTAGAATATTATTAGAACACAGATACGGTTGTGAATGACATTGTTCTCAGTTGTTCTTGGATGTCCTTCAATTTTGCCCATATAAAATACTCTTTTCATTCTTATTTTGCACAATGATTTATTGCCATGACAATTGCTTTTAAAAACACAATAAAATACCGTGCAGCAATCACTAAGTGTGTTTTATAAAAATGTAAGAAGCTTGTAGGTGTGTCCAAAGGGAAATTGCTTTCTTTACAAGTCTTAGGGACTAAATGAAGAATATGGTGCAAATTCAATGAAATATAAATCTATCGCGTTTGCTTGTGACCTTTGCTGTAGAAACAAATAAAGAATAATTTCACAGCTGTGAAATGTAAGTGCAGGGCATTTCATATGGCATTTTCTCCCTGTTTCATTGGGTCTCACTGGGTGATTTCCCATGATGCAGCGATACCATAGCTGCATTCGAGTTCTCCCATTTTCACCTCAGTAGATTTCCCCTTTTTTTTTTTTCTTCTTTTTTTTTTTCTTCAAATTAATTTCAGGCTTCAATGAAACGCAATGACTTTCCAAACAATGTCAGTGCCTTCTTGGTTTGAGAGCAGCTCAATATGTATTTAACTAGGCATCTGCCAGTGTCCCTCCACCCACTGACTCCCAGAGGCATTCGGAGCTACGCAGCCCAGAAACGGAGGGTTTATCTGTGCCTGGGGTCCAACGCTGTCTGGTGTACCGGCAACCATGTCCCCCTGGACAAGAACTGTTGTCTGTCAACTCTGTACTGCATCAGAGTTTGTGCTACACCAAGAAAGGAATTTGTCAGACGGACTAAAACAACACATCTATTATTAATGTGTGCACAGGAAGCAGAGGTGTTTAATGCCATGTAACAACAATATCTTTATTTTTTGGACTTTTTTTTTTTTTTTTTTTCAAGGAATGCAGCATACATTAGTTAGAAGAAGGGCAACATGGCTGCACTTTGACTTTTGCCTGCAGCCACACCAGCCCGAGATGATGGTAATGAACCCAGGAAAGAGTAATGGCGGCCAGGATGCCCTGCCTTCTGGCGTTGGAGCAGACGAGGTCACGGGTAATACGTTGCACCTTCGAGATTGCTTCTGCTCTCCGTTGACAGCCGCCTCGGTCGGTGCATCGACGGGGGCGTGTTTCCCTTCACATCCACCCCTCCGTTCGAGCCCAGACGAGGAAATGAACACAACAATATCAGCCGCAGAAAGACAGGAACGCTCGGGCCCCTCCCGCTGCTGGGGCCCTTGACGATGCGGAGAAGCCCTGAATTTGCCGGCGTGACATCACTTCCCCCCCCCTTCTGTGAAGGCTTAATATGTCAGCGGCCTACGCCTCGGACATTTCACCACTGCCTCTGGCGGACCCAGCGGTGGTTCACCTGTTCCATGTTTCAGCGTTCACATTTACCGTATATGTGACAGGTGCTGGTAATTTGGTCCACGAGTAGCAAGCGATAATAATCTTTTTGGTTTTATAGTTTTATGAACGTACAGGTTCTCATCTTAAAACACTTTTCTGAGAAAGCGGCTCTCAAATTTGCAAAGAATCACACCTCAGGCTGGCTGACGTCACGGGCGTGAACAGCAGCCGGTTAACCTCCCTCCTAACCATTCCACTGACTAGAGGATCTTTTAAGTGTCATTCAATCTTTGGTCATTTTTATAGGCAAATCTGTCCTAGGGAAATGACGGAAATGTTCCAATGGCGGCTTGAAATACAGGATGCTGAAACCTTACCTTTAAAGATACAACTTTGGACTGGTGAGGTAAAAAATAAAATAAGGCCAGATGAGTCATGTAAGAGTGGATTCTTGAGCCAATGCATGATGGAACTTGACTGCCACCCTATTTTACTCAAGGGGTTACACCAGTTCTTTCTCTGAGTGGGGAATGGAAGAGACACACACAGTATGGCGGTTCAATAATAATTTGAATTACAAGAGTTATAAAATCAAGGGTAATATTAAATGAACAGTAGCCAGGTTGCTATGACTAGTCACGTGAATAAAATTTTGCCAGGAGCAAAGCAACACAGCAAAGGAAAAAACTCAATTGTCACCTCACACAGCAAATATTCATATAACACACACTTGACATTAAAGAGCTCTTCAGGTTGTGACAAGATCACGGGACTAGAATTGTTGCATGGTCTACCATTTAATTAAAAACTAAAAATTACAACCCAGATTATTCAACACACATTAAGGGTTAATATAACGGACTTCCTGTCCTGTATAAACCGAGTTAAAATAAACATAATTTGCATCGCCCCAGTGAATACGGGAGCTGAGAGACGCAGCACTACACTGAAGGATTTAACTTATCTCCACAATAACCTCTTACACACATTCAGGTGGACCGTTCTGGCACCGAAATCAATAATGCACTCTGCCTTTTCCTTCAGGTTCCGTGCTCTTACAATATTGCACCGGCCGTGCAAACCTCTACAAACTTCTCCAATCCCGTTTCCAAAAAGACGCGGCAACTCCATATTGCCCATCGATTGGATGAGAAGCGGCACGCCCTGGCACATACCCGCGTTCTCAATGAGCAATTATTCAATTAGTGCGGGCAGGTGCTTGAGGGCGCAGAAGAGAACTATGGATTAACATTACCACGTTTCAAAGTGTTTACAAGACCGGCCCCTCTGATAGTTAGTTAACAAGCAGCCGACATATTTAATAGATTATGCAGATATGAAGGCATTAAACCAAGCAGAGTCTTATCAATAAGCACCGTTGGGGCCAATGTGTTTGACGACGTGTGCAAGGGTGACCAGTTAACAGATGCGTTGGTAATTGTGTGTCCTGTTTGGGGCACTGGTAGCAAACCTGATTGCAGACTGGTAGTGGACATCGAGACCCACTTCGTTTTATAAATTTCATTACCCGAATCAAGGGTCGGCAAAGAGGTCAGCTGGACTAAGCGTAATTTGTCAGATGAAATGACAGAATGGGAACATAGATAACTGAGTTTTTATTTGTCTGCAGCTTAGAAATGTTGTGCAAGTGTAGTGTGGTTGGCTCAGCTAGTTCGCTAGTAAGCACGGATGGTGCAGTGAAAGCGAAGGCTGGTAGCAGGTTATCGCGACAACACTCCCCGATGACGTAACCCTCAAATTCAAAAGAACGTTGTTGCACTTGGCTAGAGGCGAGTTTGTCTTTAGCTGACTGGTAACGCGTTCGTTCAACAAATAATTTGGACAAGTGAGAGGCCGGGATTCAAATCCCACCTCGGACTCGGGCAATTTCTTCACCTGTTACACATGAAGGATAAGGTGCTATTAAGCCATATACCCAAGTACTTATAGGATGTGACTGACGAGATCTGTTCCGCTGAGTGTGGAAATTGTCCTGGGTGGGTTGAAGGGACTTTTCCCAAACCACATTCAACTGGTCTTTGATGTATTCAACACCAGGTGAGGTGTTGTAAATATGATTACAAACTTTCTAGCATGCAACCCTTGAGCGTGAGGGAAAAATACGTTAATGGAGGCATGGAAGAGAGAACAAAATAAATGGATCACGTGTTCTTTATATAATGCTACCATAAGACGACATTGAGAATAAATTGGGTTTGTTTGTTTCTACTTAATTGCTTTATTGATAATGAAGTAAGTAATGAATCAAAAAGAAAAATGCATAAAATTGGAAGAACTGAGAGCAACAATCAGATTAAAAGGTATTTTCCCCTCCTCTGTTTCCATCTTACAAGCTGCCATTTCATTTCATAAATGGCTTTTTCATTATGATACTTTTATAACAACCCTTCATTTCATGGCAGTGCTTTTCACAGCACTGTATTTCATCTCATAATGACACTTTCCAGAGCCCTATATTCTATTTAACAATGGAGTTTCTCATAAAAACAACTAACTCTGTCAGTCAAAATCGGCAGGATCAAACGCACAGCCAGATAATCTGATGGCGTGATATGCTTTTCGTTTTGAGTGAGAAGAGGTGGTGCACACAAGGTACCGCGCATGATTTAAATTCCAGCCAGAGTTCAGGAGCATTCTCACTTTTAGTTGGCCTTTGCCACGTAACAGATAAGGCAAAATGCTCTTCTTTATTTTCATATTTTACCTAACTAGTGTCGAGACATGAACCGCTGGGCCAGTTTTTTTTATTTTTTTATTTTTTTATTTTTTTTTATTTTATTTTTTCCCCCCAGGGTGCAATTTTCTATCACTGTGGTAACAGGGTGACCTGTAGCATAGTGGTTAAGGTTCGAACCCTGATGTAGCCAGAATAAGATCCACACAGCCCTTGGGCCCTTGAGCAAGGCCCTTAACCCTGCATTGCTCTGGTCGAAATGGTCTAAATTAACGAAGTTGCATGTAATGTAATGTAACAGAACCGTGCGTTTTATAGATAATGTCCTATCTCTATAACCTGTTTTTAAGATTCCATTTCTTTAGCGACAACAGTTCTTTATTTTGTTAAGTGGGTGGTAAAACAAGTGTGGGGCCACCTCGCCTTCTCTGCATTTTGTAAATCCACATACTACAAGAAATAAGGTAATGTCAGTGTCCTTTTCATTACAAGTGTCCAGCGGACCAAATGCATAATAGTTTCTCATTCTAAAAACGTCGTAGAATGTCCATTGTTTACTTAAAATTTCTCTGGCGCGATTATCATTGTTGTCCATTTCGTCGTATACTTTTACAAAAGTACTTGTACATAGAATAGCTATTATCTGCGTTTTGGATCGGCTCTCTCGAACACGCTGAGCCGAAGTACAACCGTCTCTAACCAGTATTTGTAATGTAGTTGCAGCGAATCCTTGTGTAAGAAAATGCAGTATAACTTCAGCTCATCAAAGAATGTTCTAGAAGTGACATCTGAAAAGCATTTTAGCTATTGATATGTTTCCAACAGAAAAAAAATGTGTTTGTGGAAAACAATGCAGAATGCTCATTTTTGTGCTCCATTGTGTTTCTAAGTGCACCAGCCACAGCTACAATTATCTGTGTCCAGTCAAAAACAGACTTTTTTCACTGAAGAAAAGCTTTCACTTTCACTGTGTTTGAGCTTCTGTAACTTTGTTGTAGTAATATGTGGAGTAATGTGGAGTAGGCTGCTAAGGGGACTGCCCCACCTTATATACAATCCCTGATCACTCCCTACTTCCCAGCTAGACTACTCTGGTCTGCCAGCTCTGGTCGCCTTACGGTTCCCTCTCTACGTGCACCTGGCGGTCAAGCTGCACGTTCACGCCTGTTTTCCGTTCTGGTTCCTCAGTGGTGGAATGACTTGCCTACCACTGTCAGAACAGCAGAATCCCTCCCCCTATTTCGACGCAGACTCAAAACCCACCTTTTCAAACTCTACCTTAGTCCTCCCTCCTGATTTCCCCCGCCCCCCCTTTCTGATATCCCTATCCTTGTCTAAAAAAAAAATAAAAAAATAAAAAAATGCACTTATGATGACAACTATGTTTAGAACAGCATTCCATGTGTATTTTCATAAAGATGTAAGATCTTTCCTTTCAGAAGAGACCAGGATTATGCCTGCAGTCAAAAGGGTTCAAGAATAGTAACCAATTTATTTTGGGAATGTCATTTTTTAGCTTGTGTCAAGAAAAGGGGCGATAATTAAGGGGTTAAGCAATGAAGACTTGAGAAATGAGGACATGGGTGCTGAATCTTTGAAAACACTGACTAAGATATTTCAGGATTTCTAATTTCTTAATTCATGAGTATGATGCTTACAGACATTTTGGCATTCACGGCTCTACTGTGGCTAAAATTTAATTTGCCTGAACCTGTCTTCAATTAAATTTTACTTGCATAGTGCATTTGCTTTTTATAGAGTGATCATCAACAAATATGCTTTACAGAAAAACAGGTAATTGTAAAATTCCCCAGGTGATAATGGTGTTTTTTTGTTTTTTTTTCTTCCCCTCTCCCCCCCTTCTCTTGCATTGTCTGGGATGGGCAGGCAGTAGCCCTGGTGGAGTTGGCATAGAATAAAAAGTTCACACAACGGAACCCACCGACAGTCTCCACCCCTCCGTCCCTGCCTTTGTTTATGGTTAGCTGTTGAATGTGACCCAAAGTAATTTACACTGCTGAGAGACTGGCAGCTTCCCTGCCTTGTGGGAGTGGTGCTTGTGTTTAGCGCTAAAAGGCTGCTCGAGAAGAAGTAAGCACTTATCCTTGCTGATTACATCCAAGAGTGCCCTGATGTTCTGGGACCTGCACAGACCTCTGGCCATGAAGGAAAAGCAGCTCCTAAAGAGCCTTGGGAGTGTTGTGCATCTCTCTGGGATTGCACTGGTGGTTTTTTTGGGTGTCGTTGATCCTCTCTCTCTCTCATTAAGTTACCGATGTTTGCTTGCATCGTTCATGTTTGTATAACAGTGTTAATTCAACCCAGCTGCTCGGCTTTACATTTCAGCAGTCGTGGATGTAACCCCTGTAGCATAGATGGATAGCCCGTAATTATGGAATCAATATCCACCATCTCATTATCGATAGTGGGAAATTGACTCCAGATGCATGATTGTTTTGAGGGACGTTCCAGTTTGTCACACAGATTCAGCCGGCCGACAATGTTGCATCTACTTTTAATTAAGAGAAACAAATTTGGATCAATGCGATGACTACGATGTTAATTAGGCGGCGGCGGCTAATCTGCAGAGATACAGGCTGTGCGAGGTGCGAAGGTAACTCAACAAAGCAAGATGGCGTGCGACACCAATTGCAGGCCTCGCAGCTCCAAAGCTCCTTTTCAACGCATCACGGCCATACTATACTTCTCAACACCGCGGTTTAGGTGCCTTTTGTCTGGCAAAGATTTCCTTTTCCCTCTCGCAGCTCTTTTGAACAAAGCCATTAATCACAACACCAAGACAAAGGAGGAAGGAAGTCAACATGTCTGCCCTGCACCACCATTGCGAGTACAATAGCCTAGGCAGATGAGACATGCACTGTAGGTAAGTCGTGAAATTAAGAGATCAGCTTTCTCCCTTTTCTAACTGCGCTCATACGCTTGCCTCATGTCCCCTAGGTCTCTGTCAAAAGTCCAAATCCTATTATGGCACTTCTGTTGCTGGAGACTTTCTCTTTGTTGCCACAGACAAGCTAATAACATCTGTAACAAAAGGGCTGTGTAAAGCATTTTTTTTTCCAGACACCTACTGGCTGCACCCACCGCCCAACTCTTCCATGAGAAAACAAGCGTGAAAGGTTGACTCGCATACTTCCATGCGGCCTTCTGCAACTGGTTATATCATTGAAATGTATTTATTTTTTGGCTTTATTTTATACCGTATAAAACTTGTTTAAGTAGAAGAACTTAAAGAGTTTTATTGATTTGTTTCTCTCTGCCTTCAGGGTACTGTATGTAATATCTTTCAGCAAGGGAGGGTGGCTTTTGTGGTTTAGCCTCCTGCAGTATTTAAGTACAGTACAACTTTGGAAATTTATGACACTAGCACTATGCAAAACTCGTACAGAGATCTGTAACTTTATACACTGGCAAGCGGCCTCCTTTTCTCCAGTAGATTGGAGGAAAACGCATACCAAAACGAAATGTAAACCACTCAAAACAACATAAAAGATGCATATGAGAGAGCAGTGTTTTGATCTCAGAGACCTCCCAAGACCACATACATTATTTGTATGGATCTTGGTCTTGGCCCCGAAAGTCTCAACAATGCTGCCATGTTCTCTCTCGCCAGCATGCTCAGTCACAACAGCCTGGAGTTGAATGCACTCAAGTGGAGTGGACACGGTGGAGATGACGGTGGACTTCAGAGAGAGCCTAGCATTGCTGCTCTCCCTCATTATCGCTACAGTGATGGTTGTGTTGTGGGAAAACTTGGAGTTTCTGGGAACTACCATCTGGAAGACCCTGACGTGGGAGGCCAGCATTGACATTATCATGAGAAAGGTTAATCAAAGGATATACCTCCTGCAACAGCTGAGGAAAGTCAACCTGCCACACGTGATGAGAGTCCAGCTCTGCCCCTGAGTCTGTTCTCACCAACGCCAGAACTATCTGGTTTGGCTCAAAAGATGACGGGCACAGGTTGCAGGGAATCACCTGGGCTGCCAAAAAGATCGTTGGCTGTAAGCCACTGCAGACATCAAAGCCCAAGTGAAGACCCATTTAATATGATGGGTTTTAATATCTAGTCTGAATGATCTGAAATCCGGCATGGCTCTTATTAACATTAGTTGAAATGTTGTCACGAATGCCACCATAGGATGGGGGGGGGGGGGGGGGGGAAATATTCTCATTCAAGTGAGAAACTACTCTTAATGACTGTTAGTTTATTTTCACCAATTTTTGGACAAAGGGTAAAATCCATTATTGCATATAAGGTGTTTCCACCTATCGATTTGTAATACAATCATATACACAAATGCCGTGTTTCACACTTCAACCTCAAAAGTACTTGTTATCTTTTAAACTTTTAATGTGATTTGAAAGCATGTGAATTGAAGAAATATGTATTCGCATCAAAGTCTCAAAGTCTTTGAATCTAAGTTTCAAAGAGTAATGGGAACATAATCTGAAATGAGGTGCATGTTCAGATTGTGCTCTCTCTTTGGTGAAGTGACCTTCAGCAATAAATGATTAAACAACTACAGAAAACCAAGGATCACAACTCTGTGCTGAACCTCCTTAAGAAGATAACAGTGTGATTTGTGCCATTGTACTGTAGGCCTGTGAAGACTACAGTAGTTGGTAAGTTGCTTTACAAAACAGAAGGAAACTTATCGGACAGCCTTTTGGCTCGATCATTCACCTGGCGTGGTAATGGGATCCACAGATGTGAAAACAACCCAGTGAACATGCCTTCTGTTCAAACTGACCAGGCCATGTGGCGAGAATCCTTCTAGATTTGCCAGGGGACCTTAAACTGAAGACATTTCTACCTCTACATTTCTACTGGAAAACCACAAATTCTGTGAGCAACAATCCCATCTCCATTGTCAATCCCTGCCGAACATTAGTGTAATTAAATTGTGCATGAAAATTTAAAAACTTCAATGCATGCATTTGAGGTGAATCGTTTTTTTCTTTTGTAGTCAAGCTGGTCATGTTAAAACACGGTGGTGCTGCCAAGAAGCTATCAAAAGCTGTTCAGTGAATTAACGATTTCATTAATTAATTAAAAGTTAGGGAAACGTCACACCCACTCTACATCTGCCATGGTTTATTTTAGTCACCAAGATTTTAAAACTTTATAAATGTTGTTCTGTTATATGCGGCCTGTAGCGTAGTGGTTAAGGTAAATGACTGGGACCACAAGGTCAGTGGTTTGATTCCCGGTGTAGCCACAATAAGATCTGCACAGCCGTTGGGCCCTTGAGCAAGGCCCTTAAGGTTAACAGGGGAGGATTGTCTCCTGCTTAGTCTAATCAACTGTATGTCGCTCTGGATAAGAGCGTCTTCCAAATGGCATTAATGTAGTGTAATATGGATGTGTTCTTTACTTTCTTTTCTTTTTTACATTTATTTAGCTTTATTGAAAACAAAAACAACTTTTCAGTTGATGAAAATTGTACATAAATAAACAAATCGGCAGCTCTCTGACAGTTGTTTAGTTTGCTTCATTTGTCTCATTACTGCGGAGGGCTTCAATGCAACCCGTTGCAGTTCCATCTGGGCAGAGCATTGATGCAGGGTTTGCTAGCTCACATAACATGGCTGTCTGTTGAGGAGCTTTGTGGGACCGATTCTGTCGATAATCCATTGTTTAGAGGGTGGAGATGTGAAATTCAGCAGTGCCTCCCTTAACAATTTATCCTGTTTCCCCGTGGGTACTTTCTAAAATTGCACTACATTACATTACATTAAATTAACCTGGTAATTGAGGAATGTGCATGGTTATAACTGACCATGCATTGTTAATGTTGTCTTCTGATAAATAATGTGTATGTTTGTTACTGACTCCCCTTGGTCATTAGAAGTGAGTAAATCAAGGATATAATGTACTATATCCTTTATTTTTTTTATTATTATTATTTTTTTTTAATGAAATTATAAAAATTCTAAATAAAGCATAAGAACAAATACACAATATTTTATTATTTACATTTGAGTGCGGCAGTCAAATATCGAAGAACTATCCATTACAAATGTATTTTCCCCTGTATGGTCAGGATGTGGTTTGTTGGGGGGTAAAAGAGGATTCTTGCTCCCCTCAGGAGAGCTGCATTTGCAGATCCATTTTTGTCGAGGTTGTATTCCAGGCAGGTAGTTGTCGGCTCCCATTCCGTTTGGTGACATTGTATTTAGCAAGCCCGGTCACATTAGAGACCGCCGAGAAACACACATCCACACCAAAGAGAAAAGATGCAAGCGGTGAAAATGGAAAGGGGGGGGGTAGGGTGGGGGGAAGGAGATGAACTGCGTGGTGAGTGCAGTGAAAGCTAAACAGTGAAATCAACTCTCGCCGAGCGCACTTTTACTTTGATAGAGTACACACACACACACACACACACACACGCACACACACCATCCTCGTTGGACTCGTATAAATTCTGTTGGCGTGCCCGGCGTGAGCTGGCGGAGTACATTAGTGCGGAATCGGAAGCCCTGCTGATACGGCCCGGACAGCGCACAAAAACACCGCTGCCAACGGGCTGCCATTTTCATCAAGATAAGTGATGTGCCTCGCCCGATATCCAGTCCGGCGTCGGAACAAAATAAAGCATCTGTACAAACTGTGTAGAAGTATAAATAACGTATGTGTGGGCATTTACATTACATTACATTAATGGCATTTGGCAGACGCTCTTATCCAGAGCAACGTACAGTTGATTAGACTAAGCAGGAGACAATCCTCCCCTGGAGCAATGCAGGGTTAAGGGCCTTGCTCAAGGGCCCAACGGCTGTGCGGATCTTTTTGTGGCTACACCGGGATTAGAACCACCAACCTTGTGTGTCCCAGTCATTTACCTTAAGCACTACTCTACAGGCGGCATACTCTGCATACCCCCTGGAACACTGATCTACAGTACTGTGCAAAAGTCTTAGGCACCTGTATAACATTCTGAACAGATAAGATTCTTTCAAAAATAATTAAATAAACGTACTATACACTTTACATGACATTTTAATAATTGGGCAGAATAGTTAAACTGAAACTAAATATTTTTTGTGACCACCCTTCGGCGTTACCTGCATCACTTCTTTGAGATGGCCAACGCTGTCCTGCAGTTCTATAAGACAATCAGCAGGGAGGTTGTTCCAAGCATGTTGGAGAACTTGCCACAGTTCTTCAGCAGACTTTGGTTGGCTCCTTGCTTCTGATCTCAGACAGCCTTGATTAAGTTATGTAAGAAGTAGTCAATTGCTTACAGTAATGTGACAAAAAAAAAAAAAATGAAATACAAAAATGTCTCTGTAAAAAATATTTTGGAAAATGAATATTTGGAAATCTAATGTGTTCTGTTATACTAACACAAAAAATAAAAATATGCGAAGGACACACATTCACACAATACATGAGTTGAAAGATGAGCCTAAATGTTGAGCAGCGAGTCTTTGCTGAAAAATATCCATCTAAAGCAGATAAAGACTGAGGTGAATCAATAGGCTCCTAATGAGGTTGCTAAAAACATGTGTTTTCCTTATTAACTCAAGTTTAATGCAAGTTTGGTTTGTCATTTGCTTTGTCTCGGAATTCTTCATCGACAGAAGATTAGTTTTAGTGGCTATGTCTCCACACTTATTTGGAGTCCATTGATTTTACCTCAGTCTTTTTTAGTTTGATCAGTGAAATAATTCAATTTATTTTTATGTAATTGTATGCAATATAGCACAGTAAACACTCGATGAACATTTGATTATACTCTTCCATGCATCCATAGTTATTTCCCCCATAAAGGGACTACTTCCCATCATTTTATTTCCTACTTAACACGAAAAGCACATAATTAAGAAAAACCTACAGCTTGTTAAAGTTCTGGGATTGCAACTGTGTTTTGAAGGAAAACCAGCATGCACAGGGGTCTCCCAGAATTGAGGTTGGTAACCATGGCTATAGTCTGCTGTCTGCTGGTTTTTGGTGCGTTTCAGCACGAGGGATACATTTCAAAGTCTTTCATTGGCTAAAGAGTCCACACACCTTGTTCTCAAGGCCTTAACTGGCTGCTAATTGAAAGGAACCCACAAACACCTGCAGACACAGCGGCCCTCCAGGACTGGAGTTTGACACCCCTGGCCTATAGGTGTGTCTCTCATTCAGCCCTGGAGGGCCGCTGTGTGTTTGCTTCCACCACTTACCCCGGCTATATCAGCCAATTACTCAATACGAACACCAAATTCACTTGTAAGTTATAAGACCAAAATGAATGAAATGCTACAATACTGGCATACGGATACAAGAACATTCATTGGCTGCTGTTTGCACCTGCTCTTGATTGCAGGGAATTGTCCACTGTAGAGGGTGATTGGGTTATAAATGTATAATTTATAATTTTTCATTTATTCTTATTGTTATCCTTCTCCTTCTTCTCAGTGTCCAGTCTTATCCAAAGTGGACCGGTGTGGGTGCGGGTTTCTGCTTTAGCCCAGCATTAAGAGATCTGATTCAGCAAACTAACTAATCATGGTCTTCAATCAAGACATTGATAAGTAGAATCTAGGTGTCTTAGTGCTGGGCCACAACAAAAACCAGAAGCCAGACTGGCCCTTTTCGGATCAGATTGGACATCCCTGCACTAATATATTGCATAATTTTCAGAAAAGAATAATCGTCATTATTATTCTTTTGTAATGTTCCTGCCTCCCTCTTATTTGGAAAATGTATATGTATAAAAACTGATGCTTTATCCCGTATCAGCAATTTGGAGATGGCCACCCCCAGTATTTTTGTGTTTTCCAGGGACACTTTAACCTCCAGCCTGTTCATCTGGCAGGGAGTGATACTGTGCACTGAGGAGTGCTGCCTCATCTACAAAGCCGTGGGAAAGTATTTGCCCCCTTCCTGAGGTCCTCTGTTACTGCATATCTATCACACTCTGGGGCGTCATGTAAGCCAGAATCCAGGGGAGGCACGGTGGTTTGCTGAGGAAATAAGCAGCCTGAGACTACATAAATGGGGATTGAGATGACAAACATATTCCTTACAGTCCAAATCCCAATGTTATGTCATTAAATCTACTTATTCATTTGGATGTTTTTCAATGGGAAATGTGTAATGGGCAGTATATAAAATAAAAAAAGTTCCTGTGTAGGCGGCACGGATGGGGCAGTGGGTAGCACTGCCGCCTCACAGCAAGGAGGTCCTGGGTTCGAATCCCGGTCGGCCGGGGCCTCTCTGTGCGGAGCTTGCATGTTCCCCCCATGCCTGCGTGGGTTTCCTCCAGGTACTCTGGTTTCCTCCCACAGTCCAAAGACATGCAGGTTAGGCTGATTGGAGAGTCTAAATTGCCCGTAGGTATGAGTGTGTGAGTGAATGGTGTGTGTGCCCTGCGATGGACTGGCGACCTGTCCAGGGTGTATTCCTGCCTTTCGCCCAATGTATGCTGGTATAGGCTCCAGCCCCCCTGCGACCCTGTTCAGGATAAGCGGGTTAGGATAATGGATGGATGGTTCCTGTGTTCCTCTTGACAATGAGCAGGCTGTAAAACAGTGTGGGGTACCGGGTACCGTGCTTGACTGACGTGCGTTTTTTATCTGGATGGGATCTCCGCGCAGCTGAGTTAGCGAGTGACTGAAGCGTGCCTAGTCTAACGGTACTCACAGGTTGGTCAGCCGGGTGTGCTGAGTCACACACCCAGCCTGGAGATGGGGCCTCAGCCGCTCCTTCCATTGCGGTGGACGCTGCCTGAGATTGCAATACCTTAATTAACCGGCCTCTAAAGAAACACAAAGGTGCCGGCTCAGCAAAATGCCACACTGAACGTCAAATGCTGAGTAACCCTCACTCATCCAAGCCAACTGACTTCTTTTTTTTAATTTATTTTTTTACAAAAGATATTATTGATTGAATTCCTTTTATTGCCATCCCCCCATTGAAAGGACACGGCCCACTCATCCATTCATACTCCTGTGCCTCTGCTCCAATGCCTGTGTAAATGCATTCTTCAAACACTCGTTGTCCCTATATACATTCAGTGATCCCTTTATTCGGTATTTATTCGACTTATTTCTTAGACGCATTGGTCTTCTGCTGCCGTAACCTATCCGCTGGGAGGTTTGACATGTTTTGTGTGTTCAGAGATGCTCTTCTGTATACCTCTGTTGTAATGTGTGGTTATTTGTGTTACTGTCACCTTCCTGTCAGCTTTGACCAGTCTGGCTCTTCTCTGCTGACCTCTCTCATTAACAATGCATTTTTGCCCGCAGAACTGCTGCTCACAGAATGTTTGTTTTTCCGCACCATTCTCTGCAAACTCCAGAGACTGTCTGGATATGATCATTATTCATACTAATCTATGGTGCATGTTTAAAAAAAAAACAATGCGGCCACTACAACATCGTGCAGGCATATGCTGTATTAAGAGAGGAGGGTTTTGTCCAAATAATGAAGATCTACAACCAACCCATACATGAGATGCAATAGATTTCATTTTATCCTGTTTATATTAAGTCTTGAGTTTTCCATTAAGAAAGGGGGTAAATTGTGCCAGGCTAAAGCCATGCTAAAGTGTGGCATGGTGCATGATGTAACAAAGCATCAACGATAAGCAGACAACTGCCTAAGAGGGAATTTCTACAAACTCAGTAATTATCTTTACTATCTGATAGTTAGAGAAGCAGATGAAACTGGAAGGTAAAATTAGATTATTGTAGCAACTCTGTTTTCATTGTAGATGTTTGTACAATCAGCATGACAGTGTCATTTTATATATAAAGTAATAGTATGATGGGTATATGCATACTCTGCATACCAGTTCCAACTAACTACATGTATGTAAACACACACACAACAGTGGCATATTTCCACACATCTCCACACTGGCAATGCCGTTATTTTGTAATTATAATTTAAAATAAAAGTAAAAAAAGAAATAGAGCAATTTCAGAGCTTCGACGTTTTTATGTTATTAAATGAATATAAGCACATTATACAGTAGCCTGCGTGGTCCTTATCCCCGACGGTGTTGCAACGGTTGAACGCTCATGAAAAGCCTGTCCTGGGCACTGATGCAGCGGATATAGGTCTTCACCTGACGTCAGGAGAGCAGCTGCCTGCACGGTCATAGGACAAGCCGAGATTCTTTATTTCATATTTAATATTATTTACAAATCGGCATTGAGCTGTTCTGTGAATTGGGACCGTCCTTTGGCGGGGACTGCTTTCACGCGTGAGCGAATTTGTGCGGAAACAAAATGGCTCTGAAATAAGCTCCGGAACGTTCCGGAGGGGCGAGTGGTATAAACGGCCTTCGTTGAATTCTCAAATATGAATATCATAGTGGTACTAATGGCTTCCCTTAGTACCGAAAGGCCTTTGACAAGTTTGACAAGGACTTTATTTTCCCCTTTCCATTATACGTCTATAATTGTCCATTTCCTCCATGGCTTTAGCGTACATAATGTCTATCTCTTCCCAGTTGGCCTGTTCATCCCGTGTGATGCCAGATTCAGCTCAGAGGCTATTAAAGATATCCCTGATTACCTTCACCTTTGGCCTACGTTCCTTGAGCTGCTGGACCGTGCTATGTATTCATTTAATGACATCTCAGGAAAAAAAAACAAACAAACAAATCATGAGGTTAGTTTGTTCCAATGGGGAATATCTGGCTTCACTGCCTTCAGGCAGTGAGGTATGTACATATGAACAAACAACCTAAATGACTTTTAGAACCACAATTTCCATTTTTGTAAAAAAAATGGCGACTGACTTAGTGTGTAAAAGTGTGGTCCATGCTGTAGCCTACTGCCGTAGTTTCATTTTTGCAGACGCCACCACTACTTTTATGGGAATGCGCAATAAATGTTGTGCCTAAGTCACACTGGCCATGACAGACAGACAACGGACAAACCACAAATAAATTCACTCCTGTTTCAATAATAAACAAAACGATGTAAAGCCCTTTCCCCAGGCATTCTTCTCTCTCTCGGTGAAATGAAATAAATAAACAAGCCGACCATTTCAGCAAATTAAGAATATCCCCTGTCCACTACTTTTAAAAGCCTGGTGTGGAAAACCAATAAGATCAGAAGCACTAATCTCACACCTTGCCTTGCCACCCCATTTTGTTCAGCCCTGAGTTTCTGATCAATAACAAGCCCATTATATCTCAGGGCTGGAGAATAAAGAGGCCCTGCCCTTACATATCACCTATTTTTAAATCACGATGCACCCAAAACAACCTTCCGCATCGCCGCTGTTTTCAACACGCGCTGTCGTGCGACGGCTGAAATGCTTTTATTCAGCGATCCACAGCTAAATCTAATAAAGGTATCAAAAACGCTCAAGAATAAAAGCCTATGGACATTTCGATGAAGATAAATGTACGTGTGGTACCAGCATAACGGCGCATATGCAACGACTCGTGCGTGTGCGCGTGTGCGCGTGCGCGTGTGCGCGTGTGCGTGTGCGTGCGTGTGCGTGCGTGTGCGTGCGTGTGCGTGCGTGTGCGTGCGTGTGCGTGCGTGTCCACCAAGGTGGATACTGGTCTGAAATGCACTTCCACTAATTTACATGATATTGTATGTGTTTATACAATTAGACAAATCCTCCACATTTCATAAAACTCCATCCAGGCCTTTATCTGAAAGATTATTGAGCCAATGCAGTTGGCCATTCCCCAGTTATTTTCTAACCTACTGTAAGGGATTAGGCAGTGATCACATCTTTTAATTTCTTTAACAAAACATTGCTAGAAAGTAACAGGCACATAGTTGGTATATTTGAAGTAAAAATTGTAAATAAAAATAAAAATAAAAACTAAATAAAACTTACCTTGACCTCTACTGAGGACCTCCAGAGGAAGGGGGTAGAAGTTTTGCTCATTCACTTGAATTGATTTCCTATATAGTGAGGATTGCTTTCCATCTGAAGAATTGGGCTTTAAATGAACTCTTCATTGCCAGTCCAGGGCTCATATCCGTAAAGCCTCTCTGTGAAGGAGTGCTGGTCTAGGATCAGGTTTGTGCTGTCCATATCCTCGCTGTTAATCCATTGTGAGCTGAAAGTTAAAACTGATCTGAGATCAGCGTTGCAACTGAACATTCCCTATTTCCTTAAAATGTGACAAAGGTTCAACACCAGTAAAGGTAGTGTATATAATAAGCCTTCTTTTTTCTTTTACTTTTGCCTAGATTCTATCATCTAGGCAAACGTAATGCATTCTGTATTTTGAAATACAAATGTTGCTATTTTCCTGCACACAGTACGATGAGTTACTGACGGCCTAGTGATGATTGTTGTATGATGCCTGAATTCAAGATGAAGGAGAAATGCTGATTGACACCTGGCCATTGTGTGCCATTGTTTGCCAATAACTCTCTTGCTCTTAATTGCAAAACAAAGTCATAAGTAATCTTGTGAAAATGCTACTGACCTCGGGTTATTGACATTTTTCAGATTAATTACAGACCCCAACTTGGCATATGACCCCATGGAGTATAATCATTTTACCTCATGAAACAAGAAGGAATTGAAGGGTTGAGCTATAATTGTGTGATGACATGAATGCTCATGTTTTCACGGGTCACTTTTCTAATCACTTAATCTGCTTCTGTTCTGAAAATTAAAGCTTTAAATCCATAACTGAAACCCCTATTACATTTAGTAATAGTGTAATTGTATCCTCTAAATTTCACAGAATGCTTAAGCGGTGATTCAGGCATTAATTTCCAACATGCCAAAATTACTCCAATTGATAGTATTTATTTATATTCTTTTAATGGCTTGAGAAACCCCAAGGCTATTCTTGACAATGACTGACAGCGATTCTTAAATTATGTAACGTTCAATATTTAATAAGACCTTGAAAAGGAAAGGGCAGAGAACTCCAGAAATAACTTGTGTGAAGTCTTGGAGGGAGAGAAAAAAAGAAAAGAAAAAAAAAGCCTGCTTTATTGATGTTGCATAAATCATCCCGCCTGTCTGCATGTGAACGCTCCTACAGGTTGCAGGCAGGGCTCATGTTTTGTCAATATTGACAGCTGGGGAATGGCGGCCATGAAGAACCACCCCCCAAAAACAAAACACTCATTGTATTCAAGTTTAAGCGCAGATGGATTTATTACCGCCATCAGACAAGCAGCCTGTACCAAGTCTCCTCTGCTAACATACAATATAACCTTTATCTGTGTGTCCTGCCATTATTTTTGGTCAAGGATGGTCTGACCTGACAGGAAATCTTGAAAATAGCTATACATATGATATTTATATTAATAGTCCTGTATACAACAGGAATCAATGGCATGGAGGGTGCTCCTACAAATAAATATTAGTAGGTTGTGTGCATCTTTAAATAAACACCATAAGCCCTAAAATATCTGAAGGTATTTCTGAATAGCACTTTTATTACTTTGCTAGCCAGCTCTGTCTGTGTGTTTATTTGGGTAAGCATAACTTTAGCACTTAAATAAATAAGCCATTTCTATGTCGATAGCAATGTGTTATTGCATATAATTCAACAATATTATATCTATTACGAGGAGTTATAAGATGCATTCACTGTTAACTGTCTATACACTGCCAACCTGCCCGTGTGCGTGTGTGTAGGTATCGATGCTCTGCCGATTTGCAAAACAAAAATTTTCATTATATTTTCATTAAGTCTCTGTTCTCAAAACGTTCATTTGAATGTGACCATCCACAGGAAACGGGGCGGGTGTAATCGTGCTGGGGAGAAGCAGTGCTGTGATTTAAGCCTATAATGCTGATAACCATCAGCACAACTCACCCATTTTCGCTGTCGTATAGCAATTAGCGCTAAACTCGGACACGTGTAATCCTCCTGTGGATAACATATTCACGGTTCCACCCAATGAGTGAGCTCGGACGTGTGAGGATTGCCTAATTCCACTGTTTTTTCCCGTCGTGGTGTGGGGCTGACATGGAAGCGCATCGTATGTGACGTTACACTTCAGATCCTTCTCGAGAACGGCAGAGTTCTTCATGGAACCGCTCGGAAAGTTAAACGTCGCATGCATTATGTAGCACGCGTGTACTTTCCTCCAGAACATTGCTTTTACCACCGTGCCGTATAGCTGTAATGCAAGCAATACATTCCCCTTGGCCTCCATACCGTGACGTGTTATCTTTTCTAAGCCCGCATTATAATGATTTTCTCATCCTCCTTCTGCCACTGTGCAGTCTTTCTGCTCGCGCATATGCGCCTACAGCTATTTTTCTAAAGCAAGCATTAGCCAAGCCTGTCGAGCAGGAAGGGGGACTGTAGATCCTCATTTCTCTGGGCTAATTTAAGTTTGAGGTGTCTACGTACAGTCTTTGCTTAATACAGTCATAATTTCTGTTTGGATGTTTGTTTGTTCTATTATTCTCCAAATGGAGCCCGTTGAATTGTAAACAGGCGAGTTGCCATCAAAGCTGAAGCTGGGAAGTATATTTGTTATCTGTATTTGTTATTATTCTTCTCTTATTCTTTCTATAACTTTCTGTCTAAATTTAGTTGGAACTCAGTGGATGGTGTAAGAGGGGATATATTCATTTTTGCGAGCAAGCACTGAATTGTCATACGAAATATATATATTTTATATGCATGAGCATTACAGATTTTAAAAAGATAATATTTTCATCATAGGTGTCTCATGGTTTGGAAGCCATCTCGATTATGACAAACATACACTCAGTGAGCACTTTTAGGAATTTATTAGCCTTCTCCTGCTGTAGCCTACCCACTTAGAGTTATGATGTGTTGTTGTGTACAGAGATGCTCTTCTGCATACCACTGTTGTAAGGTGTGGTTATTTGCCTTCCTGTCAGCTTTGACCAGTCTGGCCATTCTCCTCTGTCTCATTAACAAGGCATTTCTGTCTGCTGAACTGCAGCTCACTGGATTTGTTTTTTGCACCATTCTTTGCAAACTCTTGAGACTGTTGTGTGTATGAAAATCTCAGAGATCAGCAGTTTCTGAGAGATTCAAACCACCAACAATCATTCTAGTCAAAGTCACTTGGATCACATTTTTTGCCCATTCTGATGGTTGATTAACTTCCTGATCCATGTCTACATGATTGTATGAATTGCATTGCTGCCACACAATTGGCTGATTAGATAATCCCATGAATAAGTAGGTGAGTGTAAATTTTGTGCCCATATTTAACGCTGGTTTTAACTAAAATACTATAACACCACTAACTTAGTAGTTACTGTACTGTGAAGCAATTTTCATATTTACCTTCATTCTTAACTTTTGAAACCTAAATTAGCCGTTTCAATAACATTCTCTGAGCAACAACACAAAGCATGGTTACATTTTATCTTGATATGAGTATCTTACTAGTTAATTCATAATGATGAAAATGAAAAATAAATAATTACATGACATTACTAGACTGTGCATTCTATGAATATTTCATGTTTTGACTGAGCTGAAAATATTCAGAGAAAATTGCTTCATTATTACATACAGAATATTTAGACATAATTATTTTCAACCGCGATATTAGAATGAAGATGCAAACAAACCAGATTGCATAATCATGCTCATGGTGAGGTGAAATAGAAAGGCCTGGTATGACTGGCACTCAGCCAGGTGTTAACTGGCCTGTGGTCAAATCATCTTTCAGTGTTGCTGTTTTTTAGTTTTTTTTTTTTCCTTAAGTGCTGATATGTCTATCAATCGGATGTAACTAAATGTGTGGGTTTAGTTGATAGGCTGATCTTAATCTCTTTTCCATTCAGGTCTGTTCATCCAGTTGTGACAGGATGTGTTATTCACCACAGAGCCCCCCCCCCCGCACAGTCCCGGCCAACCAGATCCACCCACAAGCTCCCTCCTGATAGCTTCCGGCTGCTGAAGGGCGGGGCAGCCGTATGATATCAATAACACGCTGATTGGAGCAGTAATTGTGCTTTTGAATGGTTCGAACGAGTTGATATCTATTGTTGCTTCTCTCAGTTCTGTGAAACCTTACTCCACTGCTTCGGACTTCTTACTGTCTTCTGGAACAGTCTTCTGCCACCAAAGCAAAATCCATAGCCTGAACTGAATTTAAATAACTAGAGCTTTACTGAGAAATAAATGTGGACACAATTTTTATTCTCAAAATCTTTCTTCTTTCCCCCCCCCTCCACAGAGATTGAGTTTACTCGCCACCAAAATTTATTAAAAAAAAAAAATCTGTGATTTATGTTTATGTAACATACAGTGGGGTCCAAACATCTGAGACCACATTGAAAATCTGGGACTTATTTTTCATGTAATCGTGGAAATGTAAAAAAAGATCCTAAAACTTTGTTTAAGACGTATGCTCCATGTTTACTGTTCCCCAGGAAATGATGATGATAACCCGGAAGTACATTTCTAACTTTATTTGTAGATAAAATAAAGATCTTGCGAGGTCCTGAGAATATTTTGACGATTGTTCAGATATATTGTAGAAAACAACTGGCACTTTTGATATAAGAATACTGTAATATGCATATTCACATGAATCATATAAAGAAAGTTGTGCAAATACTGTTTTTTAGGCACATTTTGTGCTTTGAATATGCAATTGAAAGAAATATTCTTGAAATAGATGAAACAGAATTAGAATATATATTTTTCCAGCTATTTTTCAGATCTTCTTAATTGCCTAAGGATTCAGTAATCTCTTTAAGAAGATTTAAAATGTGCGTACTTATAATTCATCATGGGTTTAAATTTTCACCTAGGGATCAAAGATTAATGTGTGGAAAAGTAGCTTGATTCTTTACCTTTTAAGCATGCTATGCGCTAGAATCAAGAATTATGGCTTCATTCTGCTTTTGACAGCCAAGAATGCAATTTGCTCTCAGAGTGGGAATTCCATCTCAATAACAATGAAGGAATGCTTCTCAACTAACTGAAGTAATTTAAAAAAAGACAGTGAAAGAAGAAGGAGTTTGAAATTTAATCATACTCATAGCTTAGCAATAATTACAGTATGTATTACTGAACACATAAGCTATGTTGTGACTTGCACAAACTGTATTTCTGCACTGCTGTATTGGCCTTACTGTTAGCAGACTAACTAAACAGCCGGACTCTTCTCCTCACTGGTTTTGTACAGATTCACTGCTTGTAACCCCCTTGGGAGTGCATGATCATGCATTGAGTCTGTCAATACAGTATGTGTGGATTGTGCCAATTTCACCAACTCTGAAATGGGTTTTTCTAACATGATGCGTGATGACAATGCTTATTCAATGAATTGCTCCATTTGCCTTAGTCATGCATGTAATTGCCAAGATCTATCAATCAGTCAATCTTTATTTCTTGCCACACTAAATGGGTTGTCACACAATGCTTCACAATAGACACTTTCCTCAATAACCAATTTAAAATCCACAATTTAGCCAATTTAGGAGAAACTGGAAAGCCCAAACTTTAATAAATGACAATCCAGCTGAGATATAAAACATGGGCCTGTTTTATATCTCGTTTTTGGGTGATCCTGTGATCCGGCCAGCTTGAACACATTATTTACAAGTGATGCTCTATTCAGTAGGGATGTCATAACATATTGACAGATTGAATATTGATTGGTATGTTGTCATATTAAGAAATTCTGAGGCATCAATGTATTAAAATTCCAGTAAATCTGATTTTATTTTTATTTATTTTTTGTGTATCTTTTGTAATGTAATGCAACGGCCCACCACACGGAGGCGACGTAACACCCTGGCACAGCCTGCATACTCATACGACACAAAATGGCGTCGTCTGATTAGATTTGGTAATAAATCTACTTCTTGACTTGCACAGCAGGAGACCATAATGGGCAACGGGCCCAAACAAAAGTTGTATTCTGAATTTAATTTGATTCAAGTGTTTTCTGTTTCCTGCTCTGATTATATGTATTTGAGAAAATGTGCGGTTGAATGCAATAGAGACGTTACGTTCATTATGTTCAACGCATGCCTAAATTTTGCCTAAATGGGCGAAAACAAGACAAACGAAGCACTTGCTGCAACGCATAATTACATGTAATGTGTTACAGCGTGCTAAATGTTAACGCTTCGCACGATTAATATTTATTCAACAAATCATAAGAAGCACAAACATCGCACGGGGAAAATCCGCGCACGAAAGCCGTAGCTTCATTGGTGTACCAAGGCGCTTGCCATTGTATCGCCAGACCCATGAAACTGCCACTCAATTGGGGATGTAGCAGAATTTGACAGATTAAAGAGCATTGGCACGCCTTGGCTTGAGAGACAGCAGTCAATACAATTCCAGCCACCAGAAGGCCAGTTTATTGGGTATCTGTTTTCCTGGCCAGCGAGGACCGTTCCATTAGATTAAAACTCTGCTTCAATCACACGCATGCCTTTTCAAAGTAATTGCTATTGGCTGTCTTTGTAACGCGGCAAACTGCTGCTCGCAGAAAATAAAGGATTTGAAGTTAATGTATGCTTAATCAGAATTTCATTCATGGGGTTCACACACTTGATGATTATGAATGGGAGGGAAAAAATGTTGTGAATTGTTGGTCAGTATGCGGTGTTGGTCGATTTGTGAACTAGGGGGCCCAGCCAAAGTCCTGACTTCAGTCCAGTAGAGTTGCTGTGGCAGGACCTGAAATGAGCAACGGATGCTGGCTCATGTCTGAACTAAAGCCGTTCTACAAACAAAGAGTAGGCTAAATGACCTCCACAGTGATGTCAAAGACAAATTATACAAAGTGTTTGGTTGCTGGTCGGGGTGGTGGCATCTGTGTTTGACAACCTTTTTCATGAAATAATTACTCTTCTCTTGGTCTCTTCTCAAAGGTTCTCTTTGTCTAAGAACTTTTTTTTTTCCCCCCCTAAAGATCTGCAACCATTCTGTGTGACAAACACTAGAGGAAATCGGGAAGGAGGCAAATACTTTTTCACAGCACTTCATAACATAAGAACATTAAACAAACAGAGATGAGCACATGCCTTTCAGTCCATCTAAAGCATAAAAACAAAAGAATGTTTAATGAGAAGAACAGGCCACTAGTACGACTACTACAATGGCAACATGTTAGTTAGTTAAATTTTTTTGGCTATTTTTAAATGGCACCCTCCAACCGTGAGCCAAAAAGATTTATTCACATTTGTTCACTAAATTCACAGCAGACGTTTTACAAGCCAGTCCATTTTCCACCTCCAACACCTGTGACACAGTCATCTTGTGCTGACACCCCCCCCCCCCCCCCCCTCCTCCCCTCTTCACCCTGTTCCACTTCCATAAATTTCTGGGCGATGTGGAAGAGGTCCAATATCCACACCGTCATCTCCGCTCTCCCCGAGCACAGCTGTGCACATGGTGATTGATTAGTCCGAGTGCCTCGCTCAGCCAGGCCTCCCGGCCGGGCAGGTGGTCACGCGATGCCAGTCAGCCATCTTAGGTTTCATAACTACGCTTGTCACGCGCTTAATGGAAGACGCAGGGTCAGTTCAAAAATGACAAATTGATCATATCAAACTGTGCACTTTTTTTTCCTTTTCTTTTCCAAGCAAACAACAATAAAAGGTAATATCGGCTAGTGTCCATTCAGGAAAGTTTTTTTTTTTTTTGGCAGGGGTGGGGGGGGGTTGGGGGGGGTGGCAATGAAATGTATATTGTGACAGCCATCTTCTTTTCGTGTTCCACTGTGGTTTTTGTTATTTCCCCCTACATCGATTCCACCGAAGCAACTCCCGCAAATTGCTAAAATGTTCTTATTCTCCCTCTGGGTGTGCGTGGATAAGCAGACATACAGATGGTGTAAGCATCCTCAACGTTTCGTCAAAGGCGTCTGGTGTCAAAGTAAATAGAGCTTTATACACAACAGCCAAGGGAGGAATTACATGTGATTAAAAATATAATTAGATGCAAATAGCTCATCTCTGTGTGTGAACTGCTGAGTCTTTCAAAATGTAGGGCACGCCGTTAATATAGCACAGAAATGTGAATGGCCATTGGCTTGTTCAGGCATTTACTGCATGTAGTCCCTTTTTTTGAATTCACTATCAGTAAAGATTCTGAACACAATACTGTATATCCACCTGTTACGACATTGGCAATTTTGCTCTCCGCAAAATCTGAAAAGCTCCAATGGGCAATATACGATCAGTACCCCTGACCCATGACACCGGTGCTCATGCTAAACCAGGGAATGATGTGTCTTTGGAACCCAGGACATTTTAAAATCAGTGTTGTACCTGCATGCATGTCTTTCACACTCTTATTATGACATGGGGTTATAGCAGGACGAAATAAGAAAATAATGAACAGAACAGAAAGATGCCAACAGCATGAATCCATGGACCCAACCTTGTGTCAACAGTCCAGGCTGGTGGTGTAATTGTTTGGGGAATTTTTCTTGGCACACTTTTGGCCAGTTAATACCAATCAATCATCGCTTGAATGCCTCAGCCTATTTGAATATTGTTGCTGGCCATGTGCATCCCTTCATGGCCATAATGTACCCATCTTCTAATGGCTACTTCCAGCATGGTAATGCACCATGTCACAAAGCAAAAGTCATCTCAAACTGGTTTCATGAACATGAAAATTAGTTCAGTGTTCCTTCCCAGTCTCCGGATCCGAATCCAATAGAACACCTTTGGGATGTGAGAGAACGGGAGATTCGCAGAGTGAATGTGCAGCTGACAAATCTGCAGAAATCCGGTGATGCAATCATGTCAACATGGAACAGAATCTCAGAGGAATGTTTTCATCATCTTGTGGAATCCATGCCACGAAGAATTGAGGCTGTTTTAAGAGTAAAGGGAGGCCCTGCCCAGTATTCGTATAGTGTTCCTAATAAAGTGATTTACTAAGATAATAAAAAATTGATGTAATAAAACTGCAAGATGGCAATGCCCCACGTATTCTACCTAGTAGAGGAATTTACCCTTCATGGAAATGAGGATTAAGTAGAGGCAGAACCTCTGCTTAATCAAGACCCAACCATGCTGGATACCATATAGTTTATAGGCAAACAGGGAGCATTTAGTGCATTTTACTGGTAGGAAAATGGTGAGCATTGTTGGGCTGAATGGCCTGTTCCCGTCATTGTGTGTTACAGCGTGTGGAATGTCCTATTTGGTTGCTATTCTCGCGTCTGGCGAAGGAGAAAAATGTCAACGCATTCAAATTTTAAGCTGTATCAGGACACATTGTGAAAAATGTTCCAGGGGGTGAGTACATTCTTAAGGCACTGCATGGTGCAACCTTCCATGGAATATGTCTATAATGGCACAATTGTATGTGAAAATGAAATAAATGGGTAGGCCCATGGAGAAAGCGGTCCAGGGCAGTATCTTTTTGACAGAATTTCAAGTGGATGGAAACGGCACTTTTTTTTTTTTTTTTCTCTCCCGGTCACAGTGACTGTTGGAGTGGTTCTACAGGTCTACTTAGACGAGCTATTCAGCACACTTTCCACCCCAAACTGAAACCCCTCCATGAAACTGCAAATTGCCAATTTTAGCATTTAGTGAGTAATTTTGTCATTTTTGCTAAAAAATTCAGCTAACTACTTTATATATGAAATTGATCATTTATTACCCCCTTAATATCCCAATGTAATCCATACTGCAAGGTGCTAATGCCTTTCTCACCACTAAAACATTATTGAATAGATTGCAGAGTCCCCCACCCTTTTAAAATCATATTCAATTGGCAGAGTCATTTATCTAGTTCAGTTCTTTTTATTACTCCCCCATCTCTGGCCTCTGTTTGGCATATCCTGCCAGCGCCAGGTTTTTTCTTTTCAGCACAGTGATTTACAACAAATGCATTCGCAGACCTGTGGAATAAATATCAGACCGCTGACATGTTTTACATTTGCTGCTCCATATGCTTCTTCTCGGTAATTGGCAAATTTCATTACGGTACAGTCAGTAATAATAGCCCGTTATTAAAAACTTGTGCTGCCGCTAAGAGTTTTATAACAAGGGCAGACAGTGTAATTAAAGGTTATTGAGCTTCTTTAGGGTTCATCACCCAATGATTTCCTCAACATCATTTTCCCCCGCTTTTCTCCGTCTCCTTTCTCTCGAATAAAAGTGTGGTACTGGCTCTTGAGGCTGAGAAACTGTAGGATTAGAATTGGAGAACACGAGCAGAAATAAAGCTCTTACATTTTTTTGAATATTTTTTTTTAATGAACAGAATTACTTTGCAAAGCAGTTGTGGGCTCGGTTAAGACTTGGTTGGGAGACCACCTAAATGGTAAATGGTAAATGGTTGGCATTTATATAGCGCCTTTATCCAAAGCGCTGTACAATTGATGCTTCTCATTCACCCATTCATACATACACTCACACACCGACGGCGATTGGTTGCCATGCAAGGCGCCAACCAGCTCGTCAGGAGCATTTGGGGGTTAGGTGTCTTGCGGGGGATCGAACCGGCAACCCTCCGACTGCCAGACGACTGCTCTTACTGCCTGAGCCAATGAGATGACTGCTCTTACTGCCTGAGCCAATGAGACGACTGCTCTTACTGCCTGAGCCAATGAGACGACTGCTCTTACTGCCTGAGCCAATGAGACGACTGCTCTTACTGCCTGAGCCATGTCGCACCTAAAGGAAGAGGTGTTGATTGGGCCTCTTCTGTTTAGACCTTTTTTTAAGCCCAATGCCCTCAGTACCGTGATGGGGAACTGTGCTCTGTAAGGTGACTCACGGTAATCATTAAAAATCCAGTTGGTTTCGATTGAGCACGCACGTTAACCCTGGTGTCTTCTGTGGTGGCTAAGTGCCAAACACGACTGCATTACAGAAAAGTCATAAATTAGAAAACGCAAACACCTGAACCCCAAATGGAATTTCTCAAAGTAAATGGACCAGAACCAGAAGCACCACAAAATGTAAAAAAGAACATAACATTAAAAAAAAAACAGCAAAAGAGAAACCAGAAACGGTAGATGTTGCACAAGGCTAGCATGTGCAATTTCAATATCCCGGTGTAACGTTAAATGGGGCAAACCATGCTGATAGTTTGTCAGACTAACATTAGCTAGGTAAAACTAGCTCTAGAAGCATATTTAACATTAGCAAGCACTTCCTGGGCTACCCTTTCTTTTTTTTTGCCAACCTTGCAGTAGTATTTTTATTCCCACAGCTATTTGATAGCTAATGGCAAATAAGCTTTTCCAGCACTATCGATGATATTTTCCCCCATCCCTCGAATGTAAGGATAAGCCACCGTACACCAAACTTGTAATCTTTCAAAATTTCCAGTTTGATGTTTCAAGTACTTTTTAAAGATATTGAACTATATTTCCAAAAACTGTCTGTCCTTTCTCTTCTTTTGTGGGACGTAGCCACAGTCTAAGGAGGGTGGGATTTGTGGAGATTTTAAACGGTTAACTGCACACTGGTGTGGCCAAGGTTGCACCTGCATTAAAGTCATATCGGCCCTCCCTGACAAACCCCCTACTCTCATGTGCACCTCTGCAAAAAAAACAGCACAACAGTGACTTCCAAAATGTATGCCCATCAATGAACATTACCTCTTTGTGTTGTTTTAAGGGTCAAATATGACCCTCCACTATGTTCAACCGCGGAGGAAATCCCCTAAATGAACTTAAAATTTGATGACAAAGTATGTGATGAGTGACAGGTTGTTTCTTCGTGCAAATTAGATTTGGGGTTTAAAATTCAATTACACTGCTTTCTTTTTGGGGTTGTGTGAAGGCGGGACATTTTTGACCCTTAGGACAAGGGGTGTGTACAGATGTCGTGGGGCGACATTGGCTCAGGCAGAAAGAGCAGTCGTCTCATTGGCTCAGGCAGAAAGAGCAGTCGTCTCATTGGCTCAGGCAGTAAGAGCAGTCGTCTCATTGGCTCAGGCAGTAAGAGCAGTCGTCTCATTGGCTCAGGCAGTAAGAGCAGTCGTCTCACTGGCTCAGGCGGTAGGAGCAGTCGTCTCATTGGCTCAGGCAGTAAGAGCAGTCGTCTCACTGGCTCAGGCGGTAGGAGCAGTCGTCTCATTGGCTCAGGCAGTAAGAGCAGTCGTCTCACTGGCTCAGGCAGTAAGAGCAGTCGTCTCACTGGCTCAGGCGGTAGGAGCAGTCGTCTCATTGGCTCAGGCAGTAAGAGCAGTCATCTCATTGGCTCAGGCAGTAAGAGCAGTCGTCTCACTGGCTCAGGCGGTAGGAGCAGTCGTCTCATTGGCTCAGGCAGTAAGAGCAGTCGTCTCATTGGCTCAGGCAGTAAGAGCAGTCGTCTCATTGGCTCAGGCAGTAAGAGCAGTCGTCTCACTGGCTCAGGCAGTAAGAGCAGTCGTCTCATTGGCTCAGGCAGTAAGAGCAGTCATCTCACTGGCTCAGGCAGTAAGAGCAGTCGTCTCATTGGCTCAGGCAGTAAGAGCAGTCGTCTCACTGGCTCAGGCAGTAAGAGCAGTCGTCTCACTGGCTCAGGCGGTAGGAGCAGTCGTCTCATTGGCTCAGGCAGTAAGAGCAGTCGTCTCACTGGCTCAGGCAGTAAGAGCAGTCGTCTCATTGGCTCAGGCAGTAAGAGCAGTCGTCTCACTGGCTCAGGCAGTAAGAGGGGTCGTCTCACTGGCTCAGGCAGTAAGAGCAGTCGTCTCATTGGCTCAGACGGTAGGAGCAGTCGTCTCATTGGCTCAGGCGGTAGGAGCAGTCGTCTCATAGGTTCAGGCAGTAAGAGCAGTCGTCTGGTTCTGGGTTTGCATAGTTAACTTGTTCTCAGTGCATTAGCGATCCGCACCAGCCTGGGAATGCTGTGGCCAGGTCCGGCAGAGTTACTCATGTTACTGCAGTGGATGCACTTACCCTATGTTCCCTTGCGTTGTTCACCCCTCTGGATAAGACTGTATTGTTTTATTCTCTGCAAGTCAGGATATCGATACTGAATCAGAATTAATTGAGTATATCCTCACTCACTATGCCACACAGATTGGTTTCTGATTTCTTTTTTTGAGGGTTTATATTGTTCATTGTAAGGCCCGGAAGTTTATTGTCACACGCACATATTCATTTGAAATTAAATTGGATTGCTGTCATTTTACTTTGAATGCAATGTTAATCTCAAAATTAAGTGGAAATCATACATCCTGTAGAAGGCATGAAAAGACAAATGGAAATTAAATCCAATTGTTTTTTTGGGGGTTTTTTTTAAGAATGTGCAACATTAATCTCAAAACAAAGTGGAAGGCATCATTCCACAGAAGGGATATAAATCATACTTATTTTCCACAATTGAATTTAAGCATAACATTTTAAATGGCAGAACATTTCTAGGGGGTTTATGGGGTTTAGTGTTAGTCTTGCACTAAGCGCATCATTAACTCTTATCTTCCTGAACACAGTTTGGAAAACTTTGATGGAATCAACACCATTGTGGGAACAATGGCATACACATATAGGTTATGTTACAAATATAATATATAAAGATGTTTATATATCCATGCAGCATTAACTCCCTAAACCTTAAAATAAAAATTCCATCCTTTGTTTAATGTTTATTAATTAGACCATGTTCTATTTTTATTTTTATTTTTTTTAATCAACAGTTCATTGAAGGTCTTGGTTTAATTCCCACTCTGAAAATATCTGATTTGTCTCAATGTGCCAGCTGTGTGTTCACAGTTAATAAGATAAATAATTGTGAGAAATGACACCTTATTAGGTCCCATAATTAGGCACCATATAGAAGTATCACACTGATCACCTTCCCTATTAAGATGGGCAATATTTAACTTGTCATTTTAACCTTGACTAAGATATATATTAAAGATATATGCGACATCTAAAATGACGTAATTGTGGTGTGCTATTTTGCTAAATCCAGATAATCTAATAAAATATTATGCACATCCATAGCTTCATATTTCTTTAAACCAATAAATACAAGTTCCTATTGTGTGTAATTAAAGCAACCCTCATTTGGAATAATTTATGAGCAAACTGTGTGATTAAGAGAACTGTCATAATGCACAATTGCTTGTGGTCAGTAAATTAAATCATTTATTTCTCAAGATTAAATTTCCTCTCCTTCATCCACGTCTGATACTGTAATCATCATAGGAAATAGCAGTTAGTTATGCCAAGATTACATAAGTATACCATGCAATCAATCAACCAACCTCATATTCATTCATTCATTCATCTCAAATCCAACGTGCAAGGAGTACACAGGCTAAACAACAAAAAGTGTCGCTGTCAAAACGCTGTCTGGACTGCATTTCACGTCTCCTCTGTTTCCATCTGTCAAGTTTTTCCACTCAAACTTTTTTTTTTTTTTTTTGTCAGGGGACATTCTTATCAAGATATATTTGGACACTTTGCAAATATAAGCAATAGAAACTGATAGTTTTTGTTTTATTTTCTTGCCTAACCCACATCTGTCCCCCGCTGTTGTTGTTTCCAATGCCAGTTATCATTGTGCACTTAGGTGTTATAGACTGACGGCTGCACACACATATGAATAATGCTGTCTATGTACACGCATCTCAATATTTCACATCCAGCCCATGCGCACGGTTACACGGTCGTAGTGTACACACTGAGGAACGAGAGGAGGGAAAACCACTAAAACGGCAATATCGTCCCAGTCAACGGTATTTTAACATTGCTTCATGTCCTCTTGTAACAAGGACACGGGCCAGTCGATGTGATTCGTGCGAAACGTCTCTCTCTGCGAGGCTGACCGAAGCGATTTTGCAGAACATTTCTGTACAGACACTTCTGCCACGGTTTGGGTGATACTGGGCCGGGCGAGGGGGCCGGGCAGGTCCCTTCAAAGGCTATCAGTCCTGTCTAAGTGGGAGCTGTGATACGGGTCAGAGTGACTCTGCTGGGAATATCTGGAGAGTGTGACTTTTAAAAAAAGAAAGAAATATGTGATTTGTATCCCCTGCCCAGGGGCAATATGAAATGTAGCTTCATAGCGCACTTTGGTACGGCATTTAGGATGTTATACAACATCCCTGTTTGAAAAAATAAGTTCTACTTTATTCAAATGATAATGCATTAGTTCTTTAACCCTTGTGTTGTTTTAAGGGTCAAAAATTACCTGCCACTATGTCTAACAGCAGAGAGAACCCCCTAAATTATCTTTTTTCAACTTGAAAGTTGATGACACCGGTTGTTTTGGGGTTTAAAATACAATTAAACTGCTTTGTTTTATGAGTTTAGTGAAGGCATTTTTGTCCCCTAGGACAAGAGGACTATACAGATTGCTACAGACTACCCAAGGGTTGAGAGCAAAGGGAGAGAAATGCACGGGAAGTGTACGATAATGCAATCCCTTCAATTGTAAGGTTACAAAGATGATGGCAAACCGGTATACACTTAGCAAAAAACACCATTTTAGTTAATTAATGAATCACATTACTTGATCTTGCGACCGTTTTCTACTTTGCTGCCTTTTACAGGTTGATTGCTCCAGAAACAGTGTGCATTAAATAACAAACATCAACATTTCTTGTCGTTATTTTTCACATACGTAATTTAACAAAATGTAACATGAGTATAATTTGACATAAATAGACCCTTCAAGTGTGAAAAATGTATGTCTTCACTGAACTTGACAAACTGCGCCTTTCAAATGTTTGTTTTTAATTGTGCACTAGAGGTAAGGATAAATGTTAATTGAATCCTGGCCTATATGGTCTATGTCCTCTCTGGAGTCCAGACATGAAAAATAAATCTCCACTTCATTGATCTCTGTACCAGTTCTGGAGTGCCCTGCTATATAACCATCACTTTGTTTTGATTCTGTTGCCTAGACCACCTGAAGCAGTTCTTTAGCAGACACTGAAATCCATTTCCTCAAGGTGTGCACGTCATATTTTATTTTAGACAATGTCTCGATCTCAGTGGAACTTTGTCAAGTCTAAAAAAAAAATACATATTAGGCTTTCAATCCAGATCAAAAAATTAATTGGAAATCCTGGTGTTTTGTAGGTTCAAATATTCAAAATTGCATTTCTTCTCAGAAGGTCAAGTTAATATCTACATGTACATTTTACATTTGAGCGTCGTTAAGCAACCTCGCACAAGGAGTATCTCACGTTACAAGCCTATAGCCTGCTAGTTGAGGTTTTTAAATTCCTTTCATTACATTACATTACATTACATTACATTATTGGCATTTGGCAGACGCTCTTATCCAGAGCGACGTACAGTTGATTAGACTAAGCAGGAGACAATCCTCTCCTGGAGCAATGCAGGGTTAAGGGCCTTGCTCAAGGGCCCAACGGCTGTGCGGATCTTATTGTGGCTACACCGGGATTAGAACCACCGACCTTGCGTGTCCCAGTCATTCACCTTAACCACTACGCTACAGGCCGCCCCTTTCCTTTCAAGAAGTAACGGGACTAGTGATGGGAGCCATTAGCGAATGGAAATTGCATTTTCCCATCATAAAGCCCATGCACTCCATAGGCATCGGAGCTTACCATCTGCATTAGACTTTCATATGCATTTGTATTAGGCGTAATCTAATTCCTCGGAGATGTGAAGTTATGATCCTCTACCTAATATGTAATAAGTGGCAGCTTATTTGATTTGTCCTCGAATTTGAAAAAACAATCTTATCGTCGTTCGTCAAAAAATGTTTTTCCAATAAGCTCAATATAAAATTCATGAATATAAAAATCTGACTTCTTGTGTTTGTCTGAGAAAACATGTCTGCGTGTCAGTAGATTTTAGTGTATTAATGGATCACCAGAGAAGTCAGAAGTCACGTGACTCTCGTGGCCGCACGAGCAAACCAATCACCACTGAAGGCGCATAATTTCATTTCAAAAGAATTTCACGAAAATTATGCCCCAAGGACTTATATAATAAATTATACTGTTTGGAAAAACAAATATTTCGACCAGCTTTAAGGGGATTCATCGATCACAGAGACGGCAACTGAATGGATGAGCAGAGACCCAAAATTCAGTATGCTGAAGTTTTACGGTTTTACTTTGTGTATTTTGGTTGTCGATTGTATGCAGTATATCAACCAGTAGGAATGGACATTTCAAGTAATACCTAAAGAAGTTGATGAAAAAAACTACTTTGAATTAAGCTCTAAAAAGATTATACTGTCTAATACAATGTTGTGCTGAACACAACAGCGGTTGTTCACACAGTTATTTCCAAACCAAACATAATTTCACCCCAATGTGCAGCAGTCTTAAAATAAACCACAGCTTGAATACTAAGATGAATGGTATCATTTCAGATATGGCACTCCTGTGTCATACAGTCAAAGAACAGTTTGAGATAGAAGTTCAAGACTCAATAAGTGTCTTAAACTCAGCCAGATTTACCATCTGAGTAAATCTGAATAAATACTCCCATTATGTATGTATATCATTTTTATTAATTGCTGTTCATCTATATAACTACTTTTGTTGTATGAACATTAAACTTTATCTCAGCGTTATTCCAAGACAATGAAAAAAGGTATTACATGAAAAATACATGAACAAATATTTGTAGACTGAGCTGCATGTTGCCTTGTGACCTAATCACACTAGCTTAATAAATAGCAAGATAAATACCCTCATGTACAGTTTCTATATAGTTTCCATCCATAAATATACAGCACATATGGAGTTCCAGTGTAGTAGCACTCTTGATTAGCCCTTTTTATGATAATGGAAGGCTGTCATTTTAATATTTATAGTTCTCAGTTTTCAGTATTATGCTCTTTTAATATTTTAATATTTGTATGTCCATTTACAAACAATCATTTCAGGATGTCACATAGCCCTGTTAAACTAGCTAAACATTAGAGCTATTGATATCATTCAAAACCATCAGACTTATCAGACACCATTTCAATTTTTAAATGCAAATGGCTTATCGCTCTGCATGTGCCCTTCTCTCTCATTAACAAGGCGTTTCTGTCTGCAGAATTTTTTTTTTTTTTTTTTGCACCATTCTTAGCAAACTCTAGAGACTAGTGTGTGTGTGAAAATCCCAGGAGATCAGCGGTTTCTGGAGATACTCCACCAACAATCATTCCACGGTCAAAGTCACTTAGATTACATTCCCCCCCCCCCCATTCTGATGGTTGATGTGAACATTTGCTGAAGCTCCTGACCTGCATCTACATGACTGTATGCATCGCACCGGCACCACACAACTTGGCCAATTTTGAGATAGCGGCGTGAATAAGCAGGGGTAATAAAGTAGAAGTTCCTGATAAAGTTCTCCGTGAGCGCCTGTATGTTCTCGTTGCACGAGGGGCGGTTGTTTTGCAGCTCGGCGAAGGCTTCGCCGCGTCTCTTCCTGTGACAGACGGGGTGGAGCAGTGCGGGAGCGGGGAGAGGAGCGGGCTCCGCACCGAGACCGATCTCATCAGCGGTTATGCTCATCGCCTCGGGCCCGTGTGTGTGTGTGTGTGTGCGCGTGTGTGTGTGTGTGCGTGTGACAGCAGGGCAGACTAAATGAGGACAGTGCGGCTAATTTCCAAGTGTCAGGAGAAGTTTAAGGCTCTGTCTACCTCAGTGGACTTTAAAAACCCATTCCAAGAGCAACTTTCTTTTTTCTTTTTTTCTTTTTTTAAAACAAGCTTTATCTATCAGGACAGAAGTGTTTTGCCATCAGTGATGAGGGGAGAATGAATCAGTTCATTACTCTGTATTATTTATTTAATTCATACATTTGAAAATGTTGACCTATCTCCTGTTTTCATTAGTCATCTCGGTATGCTTCTGTCTATTATTACTTTGCTGTTTATATTTGCAAATCACTTCTAACACAGCCTCCGTACATACCACATACTGATTAGTGAGTACTACCAATTTTGAACTTAACTTGCTCCGGCAGGTTTTCTGTTTTGCAGTACAATTTAAACAATTTAAACTTTTGGGGGGGGGGGCAGTAGTGAATAAGGTTCATGACTGAGACCCGCATGGTCGGTGGTTCGATCCCCAGTGTAGCCACAATAAGATCCGCACAGCCGTTGGGCCCTTAAGCAAGGCCCTTAACCCTGCATTGCTCCAGGGAAGGGTTGTCTCCTGCTTAGTCTAATCAACTGTACGTCGCTCTGGATAAGAGCGTCTGCCAAAATGCCATTAATGTAAAGACAGACCATCTGCCTGATGTCTAGGTAGGCTTGAGCTATCTATTAATACGGAGATAACATAATATGGTGTGGGGTGACAGTGTTGCCCAGGGGGGACACAAATTGTCGGTCAGAAATTTCACGTGTTGTAGCACCACAATACAATTTGTGACAGCAAAATATTTAGAACTGTTCAATGAATGTGCTCCACAATAAATATTTGTAAACGAAGCATGAAATATGTGAAAATTAGTCCAATTCAATCCAATCCAAAATTCAATTTCCCCAAAATGCTGAACATGTTACAATTCACAAAGTGCCAAACTTCTAATAAAAATGGCCCGCCCCAAAAGCTGCTGTAGTTTATATCCGATTAAACGACATCAGTGTACTGTAAAATCCTTCCCCCAAAGAACAGCTGTCCCGCAGAAGACGGCAGAAGATTTAAGGCAAATATTCAAACCTTTTTTTTTTTTTTTTCCTACCCTAGTTGAACAAATGTTCTGGTGTGTACAAAGCAAATACTCCTCTGTTGGTACAAAGACCCGCACAGCCTTAAATCCATACTTCATTTTGTCTGGGTATTCAATATTTAGGCCATAAATGAGACCAAAGTGCATCGCAAATGCGTTTGGAAAATCTCCAAGATTGTGACACACCACTTCCTGTAAAATGAGGGCATCGATCAAGGCGGGCAGGCGGGACTCTTGAGGACAGATCCTCCTCCAGCAGCGTGCATGGAGTAGGGCTGCTCCTGTACTCTCAAACATTGGGACATTTCAAAGTATAAGTTTTGATAAAAAATGTTAATCATTTATTGGAATGGTTACTTTCATACCTCTTATTTTTGACAGGCTAAAATAAGGCTTATTTTGTACCTGAAAATCTGTTCATAAATTGACTGATGATCAATCAGGCCACAAGCTGGATCTCATTAGCACACATGGAATTTTCTGGAAAAAAAACATCGTGGCATAATGAAGCAGCATTTCTGTAGCACACAGTAAAACGTCTCATTTTAATTCAAAGAACAGAGTGAAATGGTAAATGGTTGCTATTTATATTGCGCCTTTATCCAAAGCGCGGTACAATCGATGCTTCTCATTCATCCATTCATACACACACTCACACTCACACTCGCACACCAACGGCGATTGGCTGCCATGCAAGGCACCAACCAGCTCGTCAGGAGCAATTGGGGGTTAGGTGTCTTGCTCAGGGACACTTCGACATGCCCAGCGTGGGATTGAACTGGCAAACCCTCCGACTACCAGACGACTGCTCTTACCGCCTGAGACAATGTCGCCAACAGAATATTCATTCTCTAAGAGTTGAATTAACACTGCTCATTTTACTTTACTGGGGCACCAGGAAGGGAGGGGGGGGGGCATGGGGTGATATATTAATATACGATGATATATATTTGGAAATAATTTGTATTATAAATCATTTTTCCAATTCCTAAATGATTGGACAACTGTTTAGAGGGAACCCATGGTTGTTAACAGCCAGCAGTTGGATACTTTAGAAGGCATGGAGTTATTCCAGAATAAAAAGTTCAGCCCTGGAATTATACTCACCAGACTCATTGAAGCCCTAACAAGTAAACCACTTGGGTCTGGTCCTTGGTAATCATCTTTTTAAAAAGTAACAAAGAATAATCCAAAAGGGCCCTTTTCCTTTTATTATAATTTACAAGCAGTAAAAAAAAAAGAATTTAAAGCAATTTGACAAAAGGTCTCATGTTTAACTCTGTACCATTTAGAGTTCAGGTTTGCTTTTGATCATCGCATACAGATTCATTGCGACAGACATTTAAACTAGGGGCGCCCAGGTTTTGCACCCCACTGTAAGTGATGAGACGACTGACTTTGAACTGTGATCAGTAGGCCTGGGCTTTATTTTTTATTTATATTATTTCAATTGCGAGTCAGAATGACATTACATATGTACGCAGCCTTCAAAAGCATAGCCTAGTGCAGACCTTTCTCTAGTCTCTTTCTCTCTGAAATCACAGATCCATTAAAAAAATAAAAAATAAAATATTTCCTTCTGTAGTTCCATAGGGTAGTTCACATGCTGAATTACACACGCAAAGCTGCTGGCTGCACACCTGCTGAGGGGGAAGCTACTGACCCCTATAGAACCAGTAGCAACTCCACTCACACAGACGTCAAAAATAGCCGTTTACATGTCGTAAGAGGAGCTGTGCATCACTACTGAAGAAAATAGAAGTCGGGATTTTGTAAAAATAAGAGGATAAACCTGCAATGGTGTTATTTCCATATTTTATATTCAACAAGGAAAAATGCATCTGCGGTTCACATAATTAGGAAGTGTTGGCTTTGAATGGCATCAAATTGTGTACATCAGTCAATAATTGGAAAGCCTCACACTTGACTGCACTTCAATAATTTGTGCCGAAATGAGCAATCATTCAAAGCTTCAAAAAGGCTCAATCGTGTAAAAAAAAAAAAAAAAAAGAACTGGGGAATTAGAAGTGAGGTACAGAAGCGTACTACAGTAGCCATCACATCCATTACTGTAGAGAAAAGCAAGACTGAGTTTCCGCACGTAGCCAGGATAGCATCCTCCCTCGTTTCATATTAAATCAATCACCAACTGACCGTATCCATTCAGGATTGGCGAAATAGTTTCTCAAATGGTTTCCTGTAGAAATCCTCGCTGGAGTCCTATTTGCTTTTTTCCTTTTCCTGGAACAGAATGGTGGTTTTGACATGTGGATTTGAAATAAATAATGCTTTTATATCTTTATATAAATCTTACTGACAGGTCTTTATTTTTTTTATTTTTTTTATTTTTTTTACAATTGACCTCAATTAGTTCTGTCCATGAACCTTTTTTTTCTTAGCTGTGTTACAGGTTTAGACTCATGCCCAATATTGTTGTAAGGTTAATTTGTGCCTGTCAAAGGTAGCAGCACAACAAAGAATTGAATATAGTGGCTGTATTTCAGCCAACTAAAATGTAGTTTGTCTAACATTTTACAAATGTCCTTATTTTTTCAGTAGTTGCATCACAAAAGTAGTTTCTTTCTTAAGTGAACACACTTTGTGTAAGAGTAGGTTAAACAGATATATGTTATATGTAATGGATAATACCCTATGAATGAATCTGTTATGAGGAAATAACTGCCAGAGAGGATGGTGATGTAGCTATGGACAATTTTTTTTTAGTTTAGAAACAAATGTATGAATTGAAATGCAATGGGAACAGGCGAAAAAAATATTCCTTGTTGCTGAGAAAAAAAATCTTCACGTAGTCTACAATCAGCTACTGCAACTAAAAGCTAACTGCATCATCGCCAAAGAAAAGTTCACCAGCTCACCATCACCGAAGGAAAGTATAATGTTAGGCTATTAACTCACATTAGCTCGCAAGCTGTATTCCAGACTTCAATGCCATTTCTTGAAAATGATGGCCTAGATTCAGTCAACATCCATAAGTATTTGTACAGTGACATAATTTCTTGACTGTAATTTAGCAAGTGAAACAGCTATGTAATAACATAGTTAAACATGCTTAAAAGGGGGCGGCACGGATGGTGCAGTGGGTAGCACTGCCGCCTCACAGCAAGGAGGTCCTGGGTTCGCTCTCTCTGCGGAGTTTGCATGTTCTCCCCGTGTCTGCGTGGGTTTCCTCCGGGTACTCCGGTTTCCTCCCACAGTCCAAAGACATGCAGGTTAGGCTGATTGGAGAGTCTAAATTGCCCGTAGGTATGAGTGTATGAGTGTATGAGTGTATGAGTGTATGAGTGTATGAGTGTATGAGTGTATGAGTGTATGAGTGTATGAGTGTATGAGTGTATGAGTGTATGAGTGTATGAGTGAATGGTGTGTGTGCCCTGCGATGGACTGGCGACCTGTCCAGGGTGTATTCCTGCCTTTCGCCCAATGTATGCTGGGATAGGCTCCAGCCCCCCTGCGACCCTGATCAGGATAAGCGGGTTCAGATAATGGATGGATGGATGGATGCTTAAAAGGGCATGTGCATCAATGAGTTTCACCTGAGGAGTAGAGTGGAGTTAAAATGAGTTTCACCTGAGGAGTAGAGTGGAGTTAAAATGAGTTTCACCTGGGGAGTAGAGTGGAGTTAAAATGAGTTTCACCTGAGGAGTAGAGTGGAGTTAAGAGACTTGGAGAAGAATGGAGAAGCAACCGGACTGTGCTGAGGACCAGAGGATCAGCTGAAGTTGAGATCTACGTATTAAATGAACCATAGAGTAGACTTTACGTTAACATACTGCACATAAAGGGCAAACCAATAAGCGTTTAATGGGACCGCTGAATTAGATTAGCCAGAGATATCTTTGCACAGCTTCTCATGACTGCAAATTGTGTGATTCCAACATTAGAAATTATTTTTACGTTATTCATGTTTTAAAATGTTCCTCACAATCTGTACTGTGGTCCCCATTTTTCACCCATTCTGTAAAGGACATCTGTTTTTAATGTACTTGTGGTCCTAATGCCATTCCGGGTTTGATTTGTTCTCAGAAGCTCTCTAGAATACCGAGTATTTGCTTGACTCACAGGATTCCGATGGTCTGCGTTCAATCTGGTGCTCTGTCTCCTTCCGTTGGGAATACGTATGAGTTATGATGGACTACAGGATGCATAGGATACAAATATTCAATGTTATGCATTTAGTACTTGTTTGGTCCGTATTCTTTCTCATTAAAATTGCTGAGAACAATGCACTGATGCACAAAATATAAAAATTGGTATTTTAATTGACTTTAAAGTTTTGAACCAAAGAAGTCAAACTTCCTTTCAATATGCAGGCCTGCTCCATTAGAATGTGCACAGCAGAGTGTGCTTTGAATTAGGAGCCGTTGGAATAAACACAACTGGAGTACTGCAGCTTTAACTTAATGAATATATTAAAAGTTTTAGTTCGGAGAGACCAATATACCAATAGCCCATACTTTCATCTGGAAATAATGAATTCCACCCAACTTGTGCTTGGAAATGCGACGCAAATAAACAATTGACAGTAAACTTAAAACTAATTATGATCGCACTCCAATTAAAGGCCATGATTCAAGCCCCGGCCCAACCCCTGGCTTATGACATCCTGCCGGCTGAGATGAGCCAGAACCAATCACATTGCAGGAAACTAGAGATTAAAGAGTCAGGGGTCTCATGATAATGGTAGGCTGGGGGTTGCTGGGTAGGTCAGCGCGTATTAACCTCCGTCTTCTCACTGTGTTGTCAAGTTCCAGCCTTTATTATCAGCAGCCGTTTAGCCCAAAGGCGGGCTTTTGTGAGAAAATATATTCAGAATTAAAAAACGGACAAAGGTCAAGACCGAGAAATGCATTTTTACAGTGAATTTCCTCCGTTTCACTGTAAAGTGTACGGTGAATATCCTCCATTTTATATATATAAAGTATACAGTACCCTTTCCCTGGCCCTTTGGTTCCTGTTTATATTCAAAGGCAATGGGTTCTATATTCCACCAATTAGCAACTGAAAGCACTTCAATCATAACATGTATATATGTTAATCAGCCTTAGTCCCCAAGCACAGCATTTGCTCAGACCCATTGGCACACAATTGAAAAGAGTTAGTGATTAATGCTAATATTCAGGGTTGGGGCCAATTCCATTGCAATTAATTAACCAAAAATGTCCATAATTGTTCTTAAATGTTTTTTTTCAGTTAATCAAATTCAAATGTTAATTAATTAGCTGAATTGACTTGAGTTATAATGGATTCGAGCCATAGTGATAGTACCGTTACGCAGTTTCCGATAATTGTCGTATGGAACACGTATATCTGCTCCTGCTGCAGTACCAGGTCGCAATGAGCCAGTGGCTGTCCTGGCTCATTACGGAGCCAGCGATTTACATGCTGCACAAGAAGAACGTCGCTAACATGGTCACACCCTGGACGGGGCACACACAGGCCCCCTACCTACCCAAGTCTCCGAACCCTTTGATCCCGAGTGCATCCATCATAATACTTCCACAAATCCTAATTTGGAGCCGAATCCACCGTGATATCCCCTCGATGTAACAGCAAGCGACAGCTTGTTGCTTCTTATCTAAAATAAATAAAAAACGCCTTGGCCCCCTCTCGTCCCCTAGACATCCCCTTTAGTCATAGCGTCAGGATAGATGGCAATTAATCATTGCCACTGGTAGACAGATATGGAATTTACATAATATAATAGTGACACGTTGTCACGACGATGAAAGGGGGAATTCGGAGAGTCCCCGGACGAGGTCAAACCCCGACAGGATGACGGCTCCGGAGTTTTTTATATTTTTATTTTTTAGGAGAATCTGCCCCGAAGTCCCGCCCCGTTCTGGGGCTTCGCCTTCGTAACCATGGCAACACGACTGTCCACTTTGGCAGCCGGCCCGTCCATAGCCCCCTGTGCTGTGTTATATTAGTGTTAAGGATGGCTTACTATGCTTCATCGTGGCATTTATAGGGCTCTTCTCCCCCAGAAATAAGCTTGCGGTTCCAGTTAAGAACACCCACTAAGAACACAAAGCCTGCCGCCTGCCCCTCCTGCACTATACAAAGGTGGAAGGTGCTTACCGGAAAACTAGGGGGGCGGGGGGGGGAGGAAATAATTCATCCACCCCTCCCCCAATTGTTCTAACCATACCAGATAAACCCCGTCGCTACATTTTCTACAGCTGTACAGTTGTAGCCGCTTGCATCATCCGGTTCAGTCTGTCGACTTTGCTTTTGTTAAAAGGTAATAATTTGGAAATAAAAAGTGTCTCTTCAGATAATGACGCCCCGGTGGAATTTGAGGAAGTCTGCGTGTGCTCTTTCAAAGAAGCTTTCAGAGGAGCGGGAGAACGGGGGCTGCGTTTACGCCGCGTCTCTTTGTTGCTAAAAGGATCTCTTGTGAACGGTTTGGGCGAGCAGCACAGAGGGGTCATACCCAACACGCAATGCAGCGATTTTGTGCCATTAAAACCCAGCGCAGAACAATGGTCGGTAAAGCATAGGCACTCACAGTTGCAGAGGTATCATAACACGAACATTATTAATTTAGCAGAACGTTGATTGTACACACTTGATTATAAATACACAAAGCATCATGTAGGCATGTAATGTTGAAATTGTGTTAAAATAGCTAAACTTTATTTCATTGTATGTACATGTATATACATTTTTTTATTACATCAAACATAACTGGAGATGTGCTTCTACAGCTTTCTGGGGCTGTGGAAAAAAATATTGTATATTGTACTGTTGTATTGCATTTCAGTGATGATACTGTTATTAGAGAAATTCAATTCTTATAAGTTACAGTGGAGGCCCCTGGAAATAGCAAGTGAGAAGTGGGTCTGCTTGATTTGGTTCTTGGAAATAAATCTCTTTAGACAGTGGCAGGAGATATCTGCATAATCCAAAAAGAAATGTGACCGCCATATTAATTTGCGTTTGCCATGTCGACGTCTTCATCCTTACACGCCCATTCAGAATTGCGCAGGTGACTCTGGGGTTTCAATTTGTCATCCAATCACCAAAAAAATAACTATTAATATGAAAATTAGACACTGCTGCAATGCCATAGACTGAAGAAGGAATGAAGGAACACTGTAACACAAAAATCAGAAAGCAGATGGTTATATAGCGCCTTTATCCAAAGCGCTGTACAATTGATGTCTCTTCACCAATTCATACACCAACAGTGATTGGCTGCCATGCACGTCAGGGGCAGTTGGGGGTTAGGTGTCTTGCTCAGGGGACACTTCGACACACCCAGGGTGGGATGGAACCGGCAACCCTCCAGAGTGCCAGACTACTGCTCTTACCGCCTGAGCCAACATCGCTGATGCGGATGAAATGTGTGGCTCTTTAGACGCCGTGGTGTAAGAGGGGTGAAGTCCGTCCAGCTGCTCTGCAAATCACCGGCTGCAGGACACGCTACACTTTCTCTGGAAATGAAACGTGGAGGTAAACACGTTTCCTGTTGATTCGACTTCAGAGACGGTCCTGAAGGAAGCTCAGTTATCCGTGCAGGCGGTGTCTGGATGGGCCCAAACCCTGCTGGAGCCCTGAAGGAATAAGCATTAGCAACCTCCAAGTGAAGACAAGGAGAATTATGACAGAATTTAATTTTACTTGCATGTGTAATACATTGTCTATATGTATATATGCATTCCAGCACACAAGCACACACACACACAAATACAAAGTATCGCTGACTTGACAGCAAGAGTGATTCCCTTTCCACTTTTACAAATAAAGCATGCCAACTCTTTAATAAAAATGCTTCTTTGCATCATGCCTTGATTAGGCCCAGTGAACATGGAAATGTACGACACTTCGAGGGGCCAAGCGCTTCACCTGTATCTGAAATGCACCTGTTCAGTCAATGCCTCGCATAACTCTGTTCACGTCCTGTGGATTTTTCTGTAAAAAAAAATAATAAAAAGTTTTCCCCCATCCAACTTCATGAAATATTGTGGAGACAGTTGATTTTGAATCAACCTCAAAAAAAAAAAAAAAAGAAAGAAATCGTGATCAGCAGCTGAAGCACAGGAGGCTGACTCATGCATGCTGCCTGCTATCTGTTTGTGTGGGTTGAGAGGAACACTCAGGGTCGAGATTTCAGACACAAATTTACTGCTCCACGCCAGCTTGGCATATTTACTGAGCTGCAGACTTCACTGCGCTTCGGGCCCGATTCGGCCCCGCGGTGTTCAGATCATGGTGCTATCCGCTCGTATCGTCAGAACGGTGTTCAGATCATGGTGCTATCCGCTCGTATCGTCAGAACGGTGTTCAGACCATGGTGCTATCCGCTCCTATCGTCAGAGCGGTGTTCAGATCATGGTGCTATCCGCTCGTATCGTCAGAGCGGTGTTCAGATCATGGTGCTATCCCCTCGTATCGTCAGAGCGGTGTTCAGATCATGGTGCTATCCGCTCGTATCGTCAGAACGGTGTTCAGACCATGGTGCTATCCGCTCATATCGTCAGAACGGTGTTCAGATCATGGTGCTATCCCCTCGTATCGTCAGAACGGTGTTCAGACCATGGTGCTATCCGCTCGTATCGTCAGAACGGTGTTCAGATCATGGTGCTATCCGCTCGTATCGTCAGAACGGTGCTCAGACCATGGTGCTATCCGCTCGTATCGTCAGAACGGTGTTCAGATCATGGTGCCATCCGCTCGTATCGTCAGAACGGTGTTCAGATCATGGTGCTATCCGCTCGTATCGTCAGAACGGTGTTCAGATCATGGTGCTATCTCACGTATCGTCAGAACGGTGTTCAGATCATGGTGCTATCCGCTCGTATCGTCAGAACGGTGTTCAGATCATGGTGCTATCCCCTCGTATCGTCAGAACGGTGCTCAGATCATGGTGCTATCCGCTCGTATCGTCAGAACGGTGTTCAGACCATGGTGCTATCTGCTCGTATCGTCAGAGCGGTGTTCAGATCATGGTGCTATCCCCTCGTATCGTCAGAACGGTGTTCAGACCATGGTGCTATCCGCTCGTATCGTCAGAACGGTGTTCAGATCATGGTGCTATCCGCTCGTATCGTCAGAACGGTGTTCAGATCATGGTGCTATCCCCTCGTATCGTCAGAACGGTGTTCAGATCATGGTGCTATCCGCTCGTATCGTCAGAGCGGTGTTCAGATCATGGTGCTATCCGCTCGTATCGTCAGAACGGTGTTCAGATCATGGTGCTATCCGCTCGTATCGTCAGAACGGTGTTCAGATCATGGTGCTATCCGCTCGTATCGTCAGAACGGTGTTCAGATCATGGTGCTATCCGCTCGTATCGTCAGAACGGTGTTCAGATCATGGTGCTATCTCACGTATCGTCAGAACGGTGTTCAGATCATGGTGCTCTCTCACGTATCGTCAGAGTTCAGATCATGGTGCTATCTCACGTATCATCAGTGTGGGGCTCAGATCATGGTGCTATCTCACTTATCGTCAGTGTGGGGCTCAGATCATGGTGCTATCTCACGTATCATCAGTGTGGTTCAGATCATGGTGCTATCTCACGTATCATCAGTGTGGTTCAGATCATGGTGCTATCTCTCGTATCGTCAGTGTGGCTCAGATCATGGTGCTATCTCACGTATCATCAGTGTGGTTCAGATCATGGTGCTATCTCACGTATCATCAGTGTGGTTCAGATCATGGTGCTATCTCTCGTATCGTCAGTGTGGCTCAGATCATGGTGCTATCTCACGTATCATCAGTGTGGTTCAGATCATGGTGCTATCTCACGTATCATCAGTGTGGTTCAGATCATGGTGCTATCTCTCGTATCGTCAGTGTGGTTCAGATCATGGTGCTATCTCTCGTATCGTCAGTGTGGTTCAGATCATGGTGCTATCTCTCGTATCGTCAGTGTGGTTCAGATCATGGTGCTATCTCACGTATCATCAGTGTGGTTCAGATCATGGTGCTATCTCTCGTATCGTCAGTGTGGTTCAGATCATGGTGCTATCTCTCGTATCGTCAGTGTGGTTCAGATCATGGTGCTATCTCACGTATCGTCAGAACGGTGTTCAGATCATGGTGCTATCCGCTCGTATCGTCAGAACGGTGTTCAGATCATGGTGCTATCCGCTCGTATCGTCAGAACGGTGCTCAGATCATGGTGCTATCCGCTCGTATCGTCAGAACGGTGTTCAGATCATGGTGCTATCCGCTCGTATCGTCAGAACGGTGTTCAGATCATGGTGCTATCCGCTCGTATCGTCAGAACGGTGCTCAGACCATGGTGCTATCCGCTCGTATCGTCAGAACGGTGTTCAGATCATGGTGCTATCCGCTCGTATCGTCAGAACGGTGTTCAGATCATGGTGCTATCCGCTCGTATCGTCAGAGCGGTGTTCAGACCATGGTGCTATCTCACGTATCGTCAGAACGGTGTTCAGATCATGGTGCTATCTCACGTATCGTCAGAACGGTGTTCAGATCATGGTGCTATCCGCTCGTATCGTCAGAACGGTGTTCAGATCATGGTGCTATCTCACGTATCGTCAGAACGGTGTTCAGATCATGGTGCTCTCTCACGTATCGTCAGAGTTCAGATCATGGTGCTATCTCACGTATCATCAGTGTTGGGCTCAGATCATGGTGCTATCTCACGTATCATCAGTGTGGGGTTCAGATCATGGTGCTATCTCACTTATCGTCAGTGTGGGGCTCAGATCATGGTGCTATCTCACGTATCATCACTGTGGTTCAGATCATGGTGCTATCTCACGTATCATCAGTGTGGTTCAGATCATGGTGCTATCTCTCGTATCGTCAGTGTGGCTCAGATCATGGTGCTATCTCACGTATCATCAGTGTGGTTCAGATCATGGTGCTATCTCACGTATCATCAGTGTGGTTCAGATCATGGTGCTATCTCTCGTATCGTCAGTGTGGTTCAGATCATGGTGCTATCTCTCGTATCGTCAGTGTGGTTCAGATCATGGTGCTATCTCTCGTATCGTCAGTGTGGCTCAGATCATGGTGCTATCTCACGTATCATCAGTGTGGGGTTCAGATCATGGTGCTATCTCACGTATCATCAGTGTGGTTCAGATCATGGTGCTATCTCTCGTATCGTCAGTGTGGCTCTCAGATCATGGTGCTAACCGCACGTATCATCAGTGTGGGGTTCAGATCATGGTGCTACCTCACGTATCCTCAGTGTGGGGCTCAGATCATGGTGCTAACCGCACGTATCATCAGTGTGGCTCAGATCATGGTGCTATCTCACGTATCGTCAGTGTGGCTCTCAGATCATGGTGCTAACCGCACGTATCATCAGCGGGGGGGAAAAGGGCTGACTCTAAACATTGTAATTATGACTTCTCCGTGAAAGGAGTTTTTAAATATAATCACTAGTTTTTATCTCCTCCAGGAATAAAACTGTGTGGTTAATCAAACCAGTCATGGTGAAGTAAACACGCATAAGCCCAATGCTTTTATATGATATAACCGCCTTGTCTGGAAAGTGAAGTTTAAGGTGAAATATTAGTAATACAATTACATTTTTTTACCAAAATATATAAATTATAAAAAAATAAAAAGCTGTTCTATCAACCTTTATAAAAATGCACAAGTCACAATGATGATTCAAATTAAGAAATGTATTTCTTAACTCTTAATGTCAAAATACCTGACTTTAAACAAATAATGTTAAAAACATGGACAGTCACAATGGAAAACAATGAAACAAAACACCAAAGCACAACTTGTGTTTCTCAAGACATCAACACCATTGAATGTCTATGGTAAACGGTTGGAATTTATATAGCGCCTTTATCCAAAGCACTGTACAATTGATGCTTCTCATTCACTCATTCATACACCAACAGAGATTGGCTGCCATGCAAGGCACCAACCAGCTCGTCCGGAGCATTTAGGGGTTCGACGCACTCAGGGTGAGATCGAACCGGCAACCCTTCAACTGCCAGACGACTGCTCTTACTGCCTGAGCCAACATCACCCCATGGACAATGAGTAAGTTTGCTAAAATAAATTGCAAATGCCCAAAGGCAATAGTCAATGCTAGTTATCCGACAGGCTGAATGTAATTCACTTACCTACTCTGATAGTGTCTTTTTTAAAAGGACTACCACTTTGCCCACTTTCGCATATTATATGAAATATTTAATTAAAATAAAATTCCATTCTGATCTTCTGTCACATATGCCATCCTTACATGGTAAATTGAAGTTTTTGTTTTTTTTCCCCCCAAAAGTATAATTTGCCTAAAATGGCATGTCCATCAAACAGTGCACATCATTTTTAGAGATATAGTGCTTTCCATTAGGAAAAAAGAACTGACAGAAATTATTTCAGATATAGTGAAAGGTACGGCCACAATTATCCTGGCCTTTTCTTCCGACGGAAGTGTTCCTGGAGTCTATCAGAATCCTCAAAGACATTTCAAGGCCAAATGGTAAAAGAAAAAAGAAATGGTTAATTAAAATGTAACTTTTTTTTTTTTTTTTTCATTCAAGCCAGCCGAATTTTCATCAAAGAGAACTTTATGCACATATTGGACTGAACTTGCGGGAAACAGGAAAGATCTGGCCTGAAATGTGTCCAGTGCATGTTGCCTTCTGTATAAAAATGGTGCGCCTCTCCCTGCTTTGCTAATCGAATGAAAATAAAAAGTCATTATTGTCTGTAAGGGTCCAACAAAATCGTTTCAGACAGGATATAATAATGTGTATGGTGGTTTGTATGAAGAAACTGCAGAAATGGTCCCATAGCAAGGGCAAGTGATAATGGAACTTTTTGAAAAGTATGAAAGAAAAAAAAAAAAAAAAGGAGATGTGTTGAATATTTATTCCCCCCACTATGGGGGATGTTTGGAAGGGCTGCAAGCAGATCTTATAAAATAAACATGTTCAACTGTTGCACACCAGCTATGGACTTCACTATGTTTGAAAACATGGTAGAGACTTCAGGGAAATACTCTTTTCCAAGTAAATCTGGAGAAATGTATTACAGGTCATGTTATAAAGTAGCCAATTTTCCTTTCTTGTAAAATCACACTCCTTAGCCAGTTATTCATTGTTTTGGAAATGTATTGTAGACTCTCGATCACATCATTACCAATTTCCTAATGCAAACGATTATGGCATGAAAGTAGGCCAACTCACGCTAACTAAATAAATCAACTGAAGAAGCAATTTGTTGTTTTATTGTATCATGGTCTGGGTGAATACGCAATTCCCATTTGATGCTAGGTGGTGATTAAATGTGTATAACTGGTCAATATTTTGAACTGAACTTGACCAACATATGTAACCACAGCAATATGCTTAAACGGTAACCACCTTTATCGCTTCAAGTTGTTACTGCCAGCAAAAAAAAAACGCTTTATTTGCCCAAAAATATTAACGATTAATGATTATTCTTTAATATTCGGTAGAAGACCACGATGTAAGCGGAATAATCCACTCCGAGGTGGTCGTTAAAGAGTTTCAACACACTCCGCAGAGACAACCACATCTGCATTGTGCATTAAAACCCTTTCACGACTGGATTCTTCCTTACCTAAATAGTATGAAATTACACAAGTGGGCATTTAGAATTTGATTAAAAGGGTTAAAGGTTTTCGGTCAGCTGAATTTCAGCCCTGGTATGTGCTCCCGTACCCCTGTTTCCGTATGAAATGCAATGGCCCACTGATGCAGTCTGTTGAAAAAGGACCTGATACTGAAGAGATTATCTGTGGATGCGCTTCATTTCTGCCGTCTCCGTTGACCTGTAGGCAGTCAGAATGATTTCTGCACTGTGACAATGAGCTTTCACCCTGCCTCCCACCCACACACACACACACACACACACACACACACACACACTTTAATGTGTGTAACTATGGCAACGGTTTGTGGCACACTCATTGGGTGAGGTCAGCCTGGTTGTCTTTGCCACACTGCGCAAACTGACAAACACGAACGCCTTCCTTTTATTTTAAACAAAGTTTAAAAGCAGTCCTTCCTCAGCGACATCTCTCGTGAAGCCGCACAGTTCTTCACAATGAATCTAATGTGGGCGATTCCTTATGATTTGAATCGCTAGTAATCCCAACCTAGAAATATATTACTGAACCCAACAATTGTAGTTGCGGCATTCAAAGGAACAGTCAGTTAGTGTGTGTATACTGTATGAGTTGGCAAAATTAGTCTGTTAACCACCAAGCTGAATATCCAGTTTTCTTCCTAGTTGGTGAGGCTACTCTGTTTGCTTGTGTACCCTATTTTTTGCTAATAACTGCACCTACATGCATGTTTTGCTACTTATCGAATTGAGGCTTTTCACTTGTCGAGGAACTTTGAGAAACATGCGCTTCTGAGTAGCTTTAGATTAAAAGCTTAAACGACTCGAATGTAGATGTAAATAAATAAACATCCCATTAACAGCTGCCGTTATGGCATCGACGACAAAAAATGCGGACCGAGGAAGAGGAAATTTAAACGGGAAGTAGAGCAGCAACGGAGAGCTGACTCTCTTTCAACGCAGCTGCCAGTTACCCTGGCTCATATCACTTACCCCCCCCCCCCCCACCCCCTTACTCTATATTTCACTCTCCTTCTCGTTTATTCCGAAAATGGCTGAAATGAAAATGCACTTAAAATGCCAGGAGTAGCGCATACGCCGCGGCGCACGCATTCATTACTGCAGCAGCCTGTCAACGGCCGGCCTGCTGGGCTCCTGTTCCCGCGTCTCTACGGCGGCTTGCACTGTATCAACAGAGACGACCCCGAATCACACAGGGTCCTATTCCCGCGCCTCTACGGCGGCTTGCACTGTATCGACAGAGACCACCCCGAATCACACAGGGTCCTATTCCCGCACCTCTACGGACGGCGGCTTGCACTGTATCGACAGAGACAACCCCGAATCACACAGGGTCCTATTCCCGCACCTCTACGGACGGCGGCTTGCACTGTATCAACAGAGACCACCCCGAATCACACGGGGTCCTATTCCCGCGCCTCTACGGCGGCTTGCACTGTATCGACAGAGACAACCCCCGAATCACACAGGGTCCTATTCCCGCGCCTCTACAGCGGCTTGCACTGTATCAACAGAGACCACCCCGAATCACACAGGGTCCTATTCCCGCGCCTCTACGGACGGCGGCTTGCACTGTATCGACAGAGACGACCCCAAATCACACAGGGTCCTGTTCCCACGCCTCTACGGCGGCTTGCACTGTATCGACAGAGACCACCCCGAATCACACGGGGTCCTATTCCCGCGCCTCTACGGCGGCTTGCACTGTATCGACAGAGACAACCCCCGAATCACACAGGGTCCTATTCCCGCACCTCTACGGACGGCGGCTTGCACTGTATCGACAGAGACAACCCCCGAATCACACAGGGTCCTATTCCCGCGCCTCTACGGACGGCGGCTTGCACTGTATCGACAGAGACGACCCCCGAATCACACAGGGTCCTGTTCCCGCACCTCTACGGACGGCGGCTTGCACTGTATCAACAGAGACAACCCCAAATCACACGGGGTCCTATTCCCGCACCTCTAAGGCCGGCTTGCACTGTATCGACAGAGACAACCCCCGAATCACACGGGGTCCTGTTCCCGCACCTCTACGGCGGCTTGCACTGTATCAACAGAGACAACCCCAAATCACACAGGGGCTTACGCTCTACTTCCGTAATGATTACGAGGCAGAGGAAGAAAAAAAAGCAGAGCGTAACGAGTAGAATTGTAAAAGAAAGTGAATGTGGTGATGTCATATGACGCCGTTGGGCTATTGGTTGAACACCTTTAACATGAGCACCTCCCATGTTGACCCAGGGAAGGGGTCTCACTCGGCGAAATCAGGATGTGCTATCTGAACGTGGCATTTTGAGAGGGGTGAGGGGGTGGGGTAGGGGATTGACACAAAATTTAGCCCATTATTTGCATTTCCTAGGGGGGGAGGTTGAAGCCAGGTTAAATTCTGCGCTTCAGTTCTGACGAGAGAAATTCAAAAGTGCGCATGACTGCATTATTTTGGGTATTGTGACTGATCGCTGTCCATCCCGCTATCTTCAGTCAGAAGCAGCGCAGGGGCTGAAGCTGGTTGAGGGAGCGCGCTGAGGCTTGTCCCCGTCGTTCGCTGATGACCTCGGCGAAGAGGAAACGCGGCCAGTGGAAATCGATCGCACTTAAAATCCCGTCTTTATCAGTCTGACTGATTTTTAAGAAAAAGCATAAAGTGGTTTCGTGAAGCTGAAACAAGCTCCCGCAATTGATTCTTTTTTTTTTCTTTTTTTCTTTCCCCCCCCCCCCTCTCCCTGTTCTGCTTAATGACTTTCATTGTTCATGCTTCTGTGAACCTGTTTCGCAAAAACATTCTGTTCTGGAACTTGATGACCACACAGAAAGAATGCTGCTTTTACGATTTAGAATGAGGAGCCACTTATGAAAAGGAAGTGGTGTCTCTTTGAAAAAGACCCCATACCAAGGATAAATGTATTTAGTTCAGGGCAAAGGTTTACTTGACTTCATTGTGTCATCTGAAGTCAGTTCTTTGTACAAGCATTACATATTGTACTATTGACAGTTTTATGGGTGGTATTGCACTCAAAAGGACATTGCAGCGGTGCCAGCCTTGTGGGTGTGCGCGTGTGCGCGTGTGCACGCGTGCGTACATACATATATTTTTCTGTGATCTCACCGATCTTGCTTACCCCATTTCTTTCCTGCGACTTTGCTGAAACACTGATTGACTCGAAAAAATGAAAGCCGTCGAGCTACAGATGGATTCATTTGAAATTCACTCAAATCTAAAAATATTACCCTCTGTCACACTTAGCTCCCTGATGTCTGGCTTCAAATGCTATCCATCCGCTCTGCCGTTGCCCGGAACAACCCTGATGCATGCTATCTAGGATCATTTCACTCAATTCCTGTTGTATGGCAGTGCAACTGTAATATTCAGCTTTTCAGATCTATACACTTAGTGTTGTCTGATGTACGGCTTTTAAAGGAGAGCGCTGGTCAAATCCGTAACTTGATGAATTTGATACTAGTTTTGTATCAGATGTAGCAACACATTTCACTGTAAGGGAACTTAAGCGACAGTCTTCATCTCCTGTTAAACGCACTTGTCCCTGGGTTTGATTTGCACTTTGTGTCGTGGGGCGACATGGCTCAGGCAGTAAAAGCGGTCGTCTGGCAGTCGGAGGGTTGCCAGTTCGATCCCCCGTCCGGGCTGTGTCGTAGTGTCCCTGAGCAAGACGCCTAACCCCCAAATGCTCCTGACGAGCTGGTCGGCACCTTGAATGGCAGCCAGTCACCGTTGGTGTGTGTGTGTGTATGAACGGGTGAATGAGGGGTATCAATTGTACAGCGCTATGGATAAAGGCGCTATAAAGATGCTAACCATTTACCATTCACTTTATGGTACGTCGCTCTGGATAAGAGCATCTGCTATGTAATGTAATGTAATATAATGTAATGTAAAAATGATCTCCACCAGTAGTCAGCCATTAAGAGAAGGGACCTACCAGTAAATAACTTTTTTAATAAATCGGCCTTGGCTTTGCCTTATTTGGTCAGGGGATTTTCCTGATCGAAGAAGATTTGTAGGCTGTGCCTACGCATGCCTGATCTGGCTGTCTCCTCACTGCTGACTTATACCCTTCTCCTGACTTATACCCTTCTCCTGAACCATACCCTTTCTATTCCAGGTTTATGCTTTGATAGGCATCAGTTTTTCGCATAACATAACACTGTCCTAGTTCATACAGTCTTTACATTATTAATTTCCATATGGATTTCCAGAGAATTGTAAGTGGGTTTGTTAGTATTACTGTAGTGTTGTATTATTATAAGACAATATTTTTCTGCAAAGAAGTATACCTGAAAGGTGTGTTCATCTTATTATTGTATACTAGGCTAGGAAAATATGTTTTGTGCCAATTAGAGCAGGGATTCCCTCGGTGATCACATTGTGAAAATACTTTCTACAGCTGGCCAATTAACCCAAAACTGTTGTTAACACAAAAATGTTGTTGTGAAACGATTGGTTGCCAGTTAAGTTACTCTACATAATTTCAGTGTTATAAACTTTAGTTTAATACAAACACAGTATAATGGTGTAATTGCACCAATAACCAATAACATTTCTAGAAAACACAAAACTGTACTGTATAAGGACTGCCACACACAGACTACGTATCTAAGTGACGTTTGGTATCTGACTTTTATTTTTAAAATAAGCACTGTCTACTATGGCAAATGTATTTTAAAAAAATAGACATAGATAATGTTGGATGGATCTTCCAACATTATCTATGTCTATCCCCCCCCCCTAAACAGGTCTGAAAAATAAAACAACATTTTTCTGGGAGAGGCTGAGACCCGAGTTGTTTGTGTCTTGGGGCTGGACCGTGCTCTGGGCCTCTGGAAGGCTGTGGTTTGTTTTTGTGTGTACATCCTGCACTTGTGTCTGGTGCCGAGGCTCACATCAAAGCCGGGGCCAATCAGCGGGCCAATTAGGCCGGTGTGGAAAGAGATAACGGTTATCCAGCGGTGACAGGAAGTGTCTCCGAAGCCGAGGCGGACTGACTCAGGGGGGGTCAGGGAAGAGATGTCACAGGGAAAAAAAATATAAAAAAAACAGGCTGCCCAAAGACGTGGTGTTTATTTAATAATATCACCACAGCAAAGCCCCTTCGGAATGACTCATTAGGGCAGTGCACAGAAAACTGGGTTGAGTAACAGAAAGGAGTTGAAATGTGTTAGTTTAGCGCTGCACGTTCAGGCACTGTCTCGCGCTGAAAAGGGGCCGACGGAGAACGGCCGTGCTGCTTTCTCTGCGTCTCAGACGTTCGTTTTCACACCGTTTGTCAATTCCGCCTCATTAGAGAAACAAATGTGAATCAATGCATCCAACCCTCACTTTATTGTTCTGTAGCTCATGTCATAATTTGCAACTCCTTTAATTTTTTTTTTTTTTGCCCTGTCAGTTTCTCCTAGGCACTGAAAGAATGTTCAATGTTTAATGTTTAAATCATGGCTTCACACCCAAGTCTAATTGGTCATCAATTCATCTGAAAAAAAAAAAGAAAAGTTAGGTGCAATGCTTTGGTTTTGTGTATTTGGCACTAGGTACAAAGATAAATAAGTGTCTTTGTGTCATTGGAGGAACATTAGTAGGGGGTACACAGAGATTTTAACAGCTTACAGACCTCAGTGACAGTGCACAGTGTATTTTTGTGTTTGAACTAAGTATTTGCTAAGTATTTTTCTCTTATTATTCCCCTGTTTTGATGTGTTTTTGTATGCATTGCACTGCCTTTTTTTTTTTCCAGATTTCAACATGCATCATTTTCTCTACAGTTGGACATTTAATTGCAATGCAGTGTTTGGATTATTTTGCCTTGTGTCTGTCCAAGTTTTTTTTGACAATACTGATTACCTACAGGTTTCTTTAGACTTCTTTAGACTTCTTTAGAAGTGAGCAGTAAATATGAGCAGTAAATAAAAAAAATAAAAAATAAGCTGAATAAACCTTGTGGGAATATATATTCCTGAAAACTTGACTAAAACTAAGGAGAGACTGCACCCAATCCTTAACCCAGGCAAGCATACTTCAGGGGAGATTTCGTTTGCTTTGGGGACCTTCTTGTACACTGGGGTTCTTTGAATCCTCTTGCTCAAGGCTCTACAGTTCTACAGAGCCCACCAGATTTTCAGCTCCATATTTGAAAATAGAACATTGAAAGTTCTTTTTCCCCTCCCATCAAGGCCAAAGCATAAAAATCCTACTCCCTCCCGAGAATCCAGTCAGAGTTGTGGCTCGGCACAGTACTGTAGCAATGAATGTTCTGTTCTGTAATATAACACCGCCAAACTCGATTCGAAAAACTGCAGCCTCCGGTAGTTAAGGAAGCAGAGGCTGGAAGAAAGGTTGGGGCCGAGTATCTGGCGAGTCTATAAAATATGAGCTGAAAGTTTGCCCCGGTCAAGTATCTGGCCAAATCCCAGTTCCGTATCAAGTCGACTTCCAGCGCAGTTCTGATCCAATTTCAAGGGACAAGATTGAGGGAGGGAGAACCGCGCCGAGAACAAGGACTGCCCCAGGTAAGTCAGCTCTGAACAAAATGTCTTTCCAGTTATGTTCTTTCTGCAAAGTATCATGTTTTAGACATCAGAATCTACAGTATAATCTTAGGGCTGTTTTAACATATTGCCTATGGGGGGGACCGACTTGTACCGCTGAGTCTGTGTGTGTTCCGGCCTTCCGATGAAAAGTTTTTGGAATATCGTGTCCCTCTTAATTTTTTGGTCTCGCTTCCAAGTTTCCAGTTTATGTCCCTTTAATCTGATGAAATGTTTTAGACTGTCTGCCTATGGGTTGTACCTACGGCCTGGTTAGCCTGCTCTCATTGTCTTATGGGATTGGTTGCCTTGCCTGGTGAGGATGAGGAGAGAGCGATGGGACCTCTCCGCTCTTAGCACGGTGGGGGGTTTTTTTGTAACACTTGAAGCATATGTCATAACACCTGCATACTGCTGCCATAAGCACGGCATTAAGACTGTTATAACAAGCCATTATGGGGTGTTACAACTCGGTCCAAATGTCACGACACTGCTATAATGTACGCAGAACATTTTCAAAAAACAGATTTCAAAATAACGATGGCAGAATAACAGCTGAAAACATTATGATAAGTTTATGACATCGGTACTGCACATGACTGGCTTTGGCCGTGTCGACGTTTTGGTGTAAAACTCTATCGTCCTTATGGACACTGTGGGTTGCCATTCACAAGGCAGAGGCCGACGTGTTTCACTTTTATGTTAATTGAACACAATAAGCAATACACAACAATGGTCCCGAAAAAATGTGGTGCCAGTTTTTATACGACAATATGGCATCACATTACCAATGACCAATAACCAATTAATTCTCACTTCTGATAAAAATACATCAGTGTTTTTCCTAGTACACTACAATCTACAAAGTACACTACATCCAATAATGTAATGTAATGTAATACTGAGATTCTAAGCCAGTGATCTTCATTTCTTATTCTCTTCTTATTTCCACAATGTCCACGGAATTAATTCAGGAGATATGGGATCAATATTACTTCCAAATTAGGAAAAGGTGAGGTCAGAAGTAGTTTAGCCTGTAGGTGACATCTTTTTTATTTTTTATTTTTTTAAGGACACTTTTCTGAATTAACCGGTTTGCCCATTTCAAAGTTTAGGAAATCAGCCCCTTTAATTGTGGTTTGAAATAAACCTCTTTTTGATCAATGTTTGATTTGTCAACTGCTGTTTCCATCAGCAAAGTAGGGCCCATAGTCTTACAAAGACTAATAAACATTTTTTTTTCTCTCATGTGATTAGTGTTCACAAACGCCACCTCGTGTATCCATAAAGGGAGTACCTTACCCACAAAGCTGAAGAATTAAGTACTTTAATCCGTAAATATAAAATACCACATACATGTTCTGCCATGTCTTAAATATGGATAGTTAATCCATAAGCTGCACATCTCTTTGAACCCTCTTCATTTTATTTTTATTTTTTTATTTCTCCTTTTTTTATGGCTGCTGCTGCTGCTGCTGGCATCGCATGATATGGAGAGGAATATTGCACAAAACTGAGAGTGGACTGACAAGACAAGCAATGCTATTTTCTAAAATGTTAAAATAGTGACAAAAAAAATAAGAGTTATGAGCTGATTTTGTATGTATTGATTCGGCAGGGATTGCTCCACTAAATCCAGGCTCCTGAAGGCCGATTAGCCACCACAGGCTTCATAGCGCCATCGACTTTGGTACGAACCTGATATTATTTTTTTAGTTGGCTCAGTCTGCTGTCATTTCAGAGTCAACATAAACTGCAATTATTCAAATACGATGGTAAACGATCGAGCCAGCCCTGACTCACCTTGGCACCTTCTGCGAATGATCCGTTGCAACCACTAAAAATATCAGAAATGTAAACTTCAGATAGGTACACTCACCAAATACCTTATTTGTAACATTTGTACCTTATTACACCTACTTATTCATGCGATTATCTAATCAGCCAATTGTGTGGCAGCAGTGCAATGCATGCAATCATGTAGATACGGGTCAGGAGCTTCATTTAATGTTCACACCAACCATCAGAATGGGGAAGAAATGTGATCCAAGTGACAGACAGGGTGGTTTGAGTATCTCAGAAATTGCTGATCTCCTGGGAATTTCACGCACACTAGTACCTAGAGTTTGCAAACAATGAGAGACCTTCATTAGAATGATATTTACTTATTTATTAAATGTTATTTTCAGCAAATGTCAGTTATATTTTTAAATTTGCAATCATATGATGATATCAGTCACAAATGTCATTCGGGACAACAAATATATTTTTTGCTTTGATTACCACCCAATAACGTATAAATATTCAAGGTGATATCTCAATGAGTGTTGTAATCAGGAACTAAAACTTACTGCCATTTATTTAAAAATATAAAAATTGCGCTTGCTGTAGATTGCAGGTCAGTGTGTTCAATTATCTTACACAAAACTGTTTAATAAGGGCGGCCTGTAGCATAGTGGTTAAGGTAAATGACTGGGACACGCAAGGTTGGTGGTTCTAATCCCAGAGTAGCCACCATAAGACCCGCACAGCCATTGGGCCCTTGAGCAAGGCCCTTAACCCTGCATTGCTCCAGGGGAGGATTGTCTCCTGCTTTGTCTAATCAACTGTATGTCGCTCTGGATAAGAGCGTCTGCCAAATGCCAATAATGTAATGTAATAAGATTTCTGGTGAAAGGTTCTTCATAAGGGCTTTATAATTCCCTTATAAGCACCTTCATAAGCATGTCGATTTTCACACATTATTCAAATTATTCCATTCCCGTTTGGAATGGCTGGCTGTCTAAATTCTGCACATTGGACAGAGCACAACCTGCACAACCACAGCGGCTCGTGTGAGCAGAGGGATGAGTCGGCACATTTCAACCTGCGGCTGAAAAAATAAAATACAAAAACCTGACATTCCGTCACAAATGTTGACGATGAATACCCAGCTTAATAAATGGTTGGGAGCTTAATGATTGGTTGTGTCTCTGACTGTTATGAGGGTTTCGCTCCAGCTCTGTCCTACCCTCGTGTGTGTATGTGTGCATAAGTGTGTGTGTGTGTGTGTGTGCATACGTGTGTGTGTGCATACATGTGCCTGTGTGTGCGTGCATGCATGTGTGTGTGCGTGTGTATGCATGTGTGCCTGTGCGTGTGTGTGCGTGTGTTTGTGCGTGCGTGCATGCATGTATGTGTGCATAAGTGTGTGTGTGTGTGTGTGTGCGTGCATACGTGTGTGTGTGTGTGTGCGTGCATACGTGTGTGTGTGCGTGCGTGTGCGCGTGTGTGTGCGTGTGCGTGCGCGTGCGTGTGCGTACGTGTGCGTGCGCGTGTGTGTGCGTACGTGTGTGCGTGCGTGCGTGCGTGCGTGCGCGTGCGCGTGCGCGTGCGCGTGCGCGTGCGCGTGCGCGTGTGCGTACGTGCGTGTGCGTGTGCGTGTGCGTGTGCGTGTGCGTGTGCGTGTGCGTGTGCGTGTGCGTGTGCGTGTGCGTGTGCGTGCGTGCGTGTGCGTGTGCGCGCGCGCGTGCGTGCGTGTGTGTACATGGTTTCTCGGTCGGGCTGCAGGCCGTCCTGTCCTCTCTGGCCTCAGCATGCACAGCAGGGCAGGGTCCCAGCAGCACAGTGAGGCTGCCGCTTCACTCTGCCACGCTGCAGCCACAGAGACAGGGCGCTGGACTGATACTCAAACATCATTATTTACCCTTTCTTTCAGTCAGCTGTGCATCCCATTCCCAGGGGGGAACCTCAGCCTAAAACTGCAGTTTAACACGCAGGGACGTTTATCCAAAACTACGTTTATCTCCCACCATCACAGCCTGGTGCATGCAGAGGGGGATGAAGGGAGAAAACAACAGCCAATGCCTCCCGCTGTGTCAGCATGCAATCACAACGCTCATCGCTAGTCCTGCTGAATACACTTCAAAGGATCTTTCTGAACAATGGCACATGCTCAAAACACTTGCATTAATGTACTCTGTGGGGCAAGAGTAGAGCAGAAAACACAGACAATAACCACTTCACAATCGGGTAACCATTGTTTACGGCGATGTTTGTTTCAGCGTGGTGTTTGCATTTATGCGCTCTCAGCAGTACAGTGACAATGGAGGTACATTTGTTCTTCAAGGAATGCATGTTCAAATGTACCCTGAAATGACAGTAATGTTCTCTTTGGGTACAAATGTACATTTTCCAAGCAAAAAACGTACAAATTAGTTATTTATTGCTGGCTAGGGGTACAATTTTATGCACCTGTAGGGCACCGCCCCATCACCTAGCATTTATACCTCTTTAGGCACTTTTTCGATTTATTTCCCAGACTGTTCTTTCCTTCTGAGAGTGTACTAAATTTATGGTGTTATTATGAATTATTTGTGCTCCCTTGCCCAGACCAAGAGGGAGGCATAGCATTATGCTGTATTGTCCTGACATATATTATACTGAACAGCATACAACACAGTAGTTTTATTTAAGTAAATAAATCTCCATTTCAAGCGGAGACAGCCTCCTGGTGGTTTGTCTCGTGCAGAGAACAGTGTGTCCCGTACACCAGAAGTGGCGCGCAAAACCTCTCTGTGTCTTTGTGTTACAGTACGGCGTTGCGGGATCTGCAGGGGCCCAGCTGTTCTTAGCCCCGGTGGCCAAGAGCGTAATCTCCCTCCCACACACCGCGCGTCTCACTCTCAACCCCACACAGAGTACAAAAGACACCCTGCCATCCGTCTGCAGACGCCTTCCTCGCGGATAAAATTACACCTTAATCATTTATGATGCAATAATATCATTTTTCGGCTCCCCGGAAACCTTAACGGGATAAAACGTTCCGGCAGAAGCTGCGGAATAACAGGTCGGAATAACTTTATTTTTCCCAGGAGGAACTTCGGCAGAGAGGCGGAACACCTGTAAGGTCGACTTCTGACTTCTGTTACCCCGAGGGGCAGATGTAGTACCCCGAGGGGCAGGTGTAGTGCACCTCAGGCCCGCTCCTTTCCGCTCTGTCTCAGCCCTCCAGCAGCTCACAGCCGAGAAAAGAGAGCGGTTGCACATTGTCAAGACAGATCCGATGAAATGCATGCGCACGTTTCCATTCAGTTTTTGTACTGTAGGCCTCCTGTAGGTTCAAACGCACACACACCGGTATCTATCTGAGCACTGAAGGATGACGTATAAGCTCGCCTGTGTTGTGCTGGAATGAGATCAAGCAAACATCATCTAACCTTCATGGCTAATTTATTAACTGTTTGGATTTCTCTCGGTTAACAGTTATGCACAGATTGCCACGGTATGAAAAGGAGGGAGCGTAGCCTGTTATCTCTTGTAGTGTGGCTGTCAGACTGTATACTGCATACTGTTAGTGACTCTGAATAAGGAATAAGCAAGTGACCATGTCTGAATAAAGAGAGGACAGACTGTCCACTCCACTTGTAAAATAAAGAAAATAGGGGAAATTTATACAGAATGCAGTACAGTTCTATGCTAAATAGTAAATACAGTTCTGTGTCAACACACAGAAATGTCAAAATATTCATGAAACCCAACCATCACAGAAAACCTAAAAATAATATGGACGGAGTCTATGGGCTTGAGTACAATGAAACGGCAATAAAACAACAGCAGAGTTCATAATTTAAAAATGTGTTTTGTGTTCACTCGGGTTCCCTTTGTCGAATACTGCATTTTGTCTAAAGATCTGAAACCATTCACTGAGACAACTAAGCAATAATACAGGAAATCAGGAGGGGGTAACGTACTTTCCCACAGCGCTGTACACAAGTTACAGTATAATATAAGGTAACCTCAGTCCTGACAGTGTGATAGTTGTTGGTGAGGCCTGCTGAACGTCCAAAATGCATCACTACGTAGTGGTTTGTAAACGGAGCTTGAATCACCAAACAATGAAACAAGTTTCTCTTTAGTAAAATTATTTCATGAACCCATTATCTGGATTGCATATAAAGCATAAGGTACTGGTGTGTGGCTTCATCCCAATTTTTCTGTCTTTTGAGTTTGAATAGCGTATATTTGTGGGTTTTTTTTTTTGGTTTCGTTTCGTTTGTATTTTAACCATGCTCTTAATTCCACTCTCTTGAATGCGTAGTGCCAAAATAAAAAGCGCCGGCGCACTGCGTCTTGCTGTTACTGTCGGTGATTCCCCGTTCTTGCTCTAGCTGAGCTCAGCTACCTGTAGACAGGTTGACAGCAGAGCTGTGGATAAAGCCTTGAGTTTATGACCAAGAGGAAGAACACACCACTCTCCCTCAGTGAGATCCTGAGGGTGACTTCGAGCAAACAACAGGCCACACAATGAGCAATAAACAATTTTGTGAAAATCGCTAGGTTTTTTTTTTCCGTTATCCTCTTCTGTTTTTTGGGGGTTTTTTTAGTGAGAGAATCATTCCACAAGCGAATGATTCAAGGAATAGTAGCCTGAATTGAAAGAAAATTGCACGGAGCTTGACTAGCATTGTCGTCGTGGACAACAGGATGACGCTGCGCCAAGACTCGTCCCAGGATTAATGGTGCTGCGTGGAATCCCTGGGCCGTCTTTTTCTTCTTCTCTTATATACGTCAGGCCACTGTAAAATATGAAGTGACAATCAAGAATATTATACCAATAAATTCAATGAAGACTCTCCTCGACTCACAGCCTCTGAAATTTTCACATTCTGGCTTATTTGGGTGTTTGCAGAATCCATCTTTTATATAATATAATATAATTGATTATTGTTTTTGTTTGAAGTCTGACCTTTTATTGTGCAGCAATTTGGTATATCCGCAGAATATTTGTACTTGTGGATAAACATATGTTCCTTTGTGTGAACTAAATGAAGACGTGTTCACCTGATCGGTGTGGATTCAGCAGTTAAAATGGGCTCATCATGTGTTGTATCAATTTAACAGAGGGGTGCCTTTAATGTGTTTCTTTAAAATATTCATTTTGGCACGGTGTGTGGCTGGCCCAGTGCAAAGGGCGGTGCACTCTTCTGTCATATCTCCCTGCACAGGTGGGGGAAAAGAACCTTCACCTGCGGTCTCTTCTGTCATATCTCCCTGCACAGGTGGGGGAACAGAACCTTCACCTGTGGTCTCTTCTGTCATATCTCCCTGCACAGGTGGGGGAACAGAACCTTCACCTGTGGTCTCTTCTGTCATATCTCCCTGCACAGGTGAGGGAAAAGAACCTTCACCTGTGGTCTCTTCTGTCATATCTCCCTGCACAGGTGGGGGAAAAGAACCTTCACCTGTGGTCTCTTCTGTCATATCTCCCTGCACAGGTGGGGGAATAGAACCTTCACCTGTGGTCTCTTCTGTCATATCTCCCTGCACAGGTGGGGGAAAAGAACCTTCACCTGTGGTCTCTTCTGTCATATCTCCCTGCACAGGTCGGTGAATGGCACCTTCACCTGTGGTCTCTTCTGTCATATCTCCCTGCACAGGTCGGTGAATGGTACCTTCACCTGTGGTCTCTTCTGTCATATCTCCCTGCACAGGTCGGTGAATGGTACCTTCACCTGTGGTCTCTTCTGTCATATCTCCCTGCACAGGTGGGGGAATAGAACCTTCACCTGTGGTCTCTTCTGTCATATCTCCCTGCACAGGTGGGGGAATAGAACCTTCATCTGTGGTCTCTTCTGTCATATCTCCCTGCACAGGTGGGGGAATAGAACCTTCACCTGTGGTCTCTTCTGTCATATCTCCCTGCACAGGTGGGGGAATAGAACCTTCACCTGTGGTCTCTTCTGTCATATCTCCCTGCACAGGTGGGGGAATAGAACCTTCACCTGTGGTCTCTTCTGTCATATCTCATCTCTGGCTCTGTTCCCCTCTCTGCCTTTTCCTGTCCACATGAAGCTGTGGAGGAGGGCAGGCTTGTCTGTTCTCTTTTTTAAGATTTTACTCTGTTCAGCTCAAGTCTTATTTACATTCTCTAGGGTGATGAATTCTACAGTGTAAGATGAAGTGAACTATATCAAATGGATTCTTCCGATATTTGACATGCTTGTCAAGCCATACTCCAAATCTAAAAAAAACTGGTTGATATCAATGACCAGGTTCATCGGTAGGATTGCTGTCTTTTCTGTTAATGAAACCTTATTTCTGATTCATAATGACAACATCCCTTCCAAACAGGATGTAAAACATATGCGGTCATGTTTCATATCGGCACGTGTGAGGAACACGGCGCTGATGTAACTCTATCCTTCGCACGTTCAGCCCACAACATCACGTGACAGGCCCAGGGCACATATTGAAACACATAAAGAACATTCCTTCCGCTATCCATGCCCAGCACTTTGCAGTAGATGCTATGGTGGAGGGAGAGAGGGAGGGAGGGAGGGGGTGCGGACTAATGTGATCATTTAAAACACATAATGTCAGAATGTGACGGGGTCAGATTGCACTTTGAAGAGATAAAAGGGCCTAATGCCCCAAGCCTATCCTCCCAGCACTTCACCTAAAATGGAAAATGCTCTTCACCTGCGAATGGTCCCCACAGGATGCTTCACATCTCCCTACAGAGAGAGAGAGAGAGAGAGGGAGAGAGAGAGAGCTGAGCAGCGATCACCTCACAGGATGGCAAGAATCTTCTTTGGGGGGTGATAAAGATATATTAGTAACATTAATAACATTTTAAAAACAGGTTGCGTTTGTCTCAATTCATTTTAGGTGACCATTCAATTCAGACATACGACTGTGAAGAATTGGCAGGACATTGGTGTTTGAGTATAATCGCTTCACAGAGCATGCTTCCTAGCTTTACAGTGTAAGCAATGTATTGAAGAGATTAAATACTAATAGTGTGCCAGGGGTGTCATTCAACTCAAATCGCTTATGGGCATTTTAAGGATGCTGAGGATTGTTGTAAGTTATAAACCGTATATGTATTCTGTAATAATAACAGTCTCAGTGAAAGATAAATAGCTTTAATAATTTTCTTTGCTACCAAAACACATACTGTATTACTGTTTTCTAAGCTTGCCTCAAAACTATCTTGACTATTGCTGTCAGATATACTGTAGTTCAGTTTAAGGTTTCGATTTTTTAAAAAACATTTTTTATTTTTTTTCACCAATGTGAAAGCTATGTGTGTGGAGAAAATCATTAGGTTTACCAATCCTTGTAAAAATCGATGAGACCATCCCAATTACAACTTACAACTTACAAATTGACTTAGCTTACATCTGTGCTTCCCAATGTTTTCGTCATTATGGTGAAGAAGTCTGACAGGCAGCTGTCACTCTGAAGTCACAGTGATTCTGTTACTGTTTCACAACAGTAACTTGAGGTACGTCACTGCTTCCAGAATTAGTGAAAAGAAGATGTCGTTCACTGTTTTCCCAGAGACAGTACAAATGGATGACCCCTGCTCTGATTCTTTAAGAGTGCCTGAAGTCTCTGTGGGATGATGTATTGGTTATCTGCTGAATTTTAGCTTTCTCTTTTTGCCTTTTGCAAATCACAGCAGAGAAGATATTTTTCCAGGCGTGAAGAAAGAGTGTTGATTATTTATACTACTCAGAAAGCCACCTGCCTGCAGTCCTGGAGAGCCACACAGTCTGTCAGATTCTCTGCGGTTACTCACCACTTAAGTGATCAAATGAAGCAGCTGATTACACAAGTAATTCACCTTACAGGCCTGAGAGTCTGAATGAGTTTCCGAGTGTACGTAAGGTGAAAATAAAAAATAAAAGGCCCTGCATCTCTCCAGGGCCCGGATTCCAGACTTTATACTTTATTGCAATATACACTCACTGAGCACTTTATTAGGAACATTTTTCTTTCCTACGTTTATCTAATCAGCCAATTGTGTGGCAGCAGTGCGATGCATACAATCATGCAGATACGGGTCAGGAGCTTAGAGGTAATGTGCACATCAACCATCAGAATGGGGATATTTTTTTAGCTAAGTGACTTTGACCATGGAATGATTGTTGGTGGCAGACAGAGGTGTTTGAGTATCTCAGAAACTGCTGATCTCCTGGGATTTTCATGCACACAAGCCTCTAGAGTTTGCACAGAATGGTGCAGCAGTTCTGCAGACAGAAACATCTTGTTAATGAGAGACGTCGGAGGAGAAGGGCCAGACTGGTCAAAGCTGACAGGAAGGTGACAGTAACGCAAATAACCACACATTACAACAGTGGTATGCAGAAGAGCATCTCTGAACACACAACGCATCATAACTCTTAAGTGGACAGGCTACAGCAGTAGAAGTCTAATGTTAATTTCACACACTGGAACCATTTCTATCTATTGCCATGAGTAGCAGTTTGAGAAGATACGCAAGTTACATAATCTTTATAAATTCGATATTTATGAGAGCCCATCAAAAAGAACAATATCAGAATAGGCACCCGAAGAGAATAGTCGCTCACTCCTAGCTACTCGGAGGGAACAGAACGTTCCCCATCTCTCCCCCTGCATGTGCCGCTGAATCATTGGGGAGTCGCTGCTGCCAATCCATCGCGCTCGAGAGCAGGTGACATGTTCCAGGAGTGACAGATCCGCCTCCCACCAATGCAGGAACACTGAAAATAACCACGACTGTGCCACACCGCAAACTGCAGCGCCCTAAAGCGCGTCTGCCCGCTTCTCGTGTAGGTGACAAAAAAACACCGGCGAAGCCAGATAATATTCTGTAAGTTTCACACTTTTATGTGTATAATTACTTTAGTAATACACTGAAAATAAATGATGCACAAATGTATTGACAAAGTGGGTTATAATCATCGGAGATTTAAGATGCATATTATTGTATGACACTGAATTCAGACCGTTTGCCCCATTTCACAGTAATTTTGGAATGTATGGTTGTAAAGAAGGATGCATGTTGCCCAGGGGAGAAAAAAAAAAGTTTCCATGAACTTTATATTAATAAATCTGAGTCATCCATCCTGAAGTACATTTTTCACACAGTTTGTTTTACAGTAAAATGTATGTTTGGCAAATTCAGCGAAAAATGAAATGGAAAAATAAAAACAGTGTTTTTATGGCAAGAAGTAGCATGATGTGAGTACATCAGTGATACACAGATCTGTGGCTTGTGATTTTTCATTTTAAAAAATAAGTTCTTTATCACCATAATATCATGAGTCATGGGGCCAAATTTCTTTTGGGCTGATTTAGATCACAACATCAAGCTCATGACACCAAGTGACACCATGTACTATGCCACAGTTAGCCTAGCATCCTAAATAGGCATATTTCATGTCACCATTTAGCCAGGTGACATTCTTAGTTACTATGTCACATCACATTTGGTATAACGCATTGCATAAGAAGGTGTTGCGTCTCCCTTTGTGACATTTGCTTAGGTGTGGTTTATGAAGCCATGCCGTGTTCATGAAGGTTTTATATATTATGCTTTGTAAGCAACACTTTGTGAGTTCAACTTCTCATGTTCGGGCAGACAACATGAGAAGTGTCGTCCACTCATATGATTCTTACATCCTAACCCTGTACAATTGATGCTTCTCATTCACCCATTCATATACACACTCACACACCGACGGCGATTGGGTGCCATGCAAGGCACCGACCAGCTCGTCAGGAGCATTCGGGGGTTAGGTGTCTTGCTCAGGGGCACTTTGACACACCCAGGGCGGGATCAAACCGGCAACCCTGCCAGACGACTGCTCTTACCGCCTGAGCCATGTCGCCCCTGTGTAGTCTTAACATTCTGTATACTCCCTTTGCCCTATGGGTAAAAAAATGCCGCATTCACTATAAACCCCTAAAATAAAGCAGCTTAATTGAATTTTAAACCTGAAATCTACCTTGGCATGCAGAAACCACCTGTCACTCATCTCACACTTTGTCATCAAATTTCAAGTAGAAAAAAAGATCATTTAGGGGGTTTTCTCTGCTGTTAAACATAGTGGCGGGTAATTTTTCACCCTTAAGACAACACAATGGTTAACGGGAGGGGCTATTTAACTCCTTGAACCCTGAGGTGATTTTGACGTTTTTTTCTACAGATTAAAGAGGTGTATGTAATAGATAACTCCTCAGGCACCCCCTCTGTACCAGAGGACTTGTCTGCGCCAGAAACATGTCAGGCTTCAGCTTGAAATGTGGTATTGACAGTTGACAGGCCCTATTATTTCAGAAGGAAATGTGTGCACTTGAGTATATCTCCAAAACCAAGAGTGGCAGCTCAGGCTTATATCACAGGTGGTATGGAGTATCGTAAGGCCATGCCGATAGGACAAACAATTGCTTTATAATGAATAAAATAGGTGGAAATAGGTGGAAATTGGCTACATTGGTTAAAACCAGTCCTGACTACCAAAAGACAGGGGGCAACACCTGAGCCAGAGCAAGACACCTAACCCCCAAATGCTCCCGACGAGCTGATCGGTGCCATGTGTGTGAGTGTGTGCGTGAACGGGTGAATGAGAAGCATCAATTGTACAGCGCTTTGGATAAAGGCGCTATATAAATGGCAACCGTTTACCAAACGACGGGGGGTTAAGAAATGAGTGTTGGGCAATGGAGATTAAAGGGAGCGGTAGAGTTGAACTACCAGCCTCACCTGTTCCCACCAGTGCTCATTGTGCTGTTGCTCTGCTGCCCATCTGCCACTCTGCCTCTACCTGCCAGGCTGCTCACTGCTGCCACTGAATGGCTCAAATTTCCAAAAAAAAAACATGGAAATTCGGGCCTGTTGCCTGGCTCATTCCGCACGGTGATGCATTGCTCGCTCTGGCATGCTTCGCTCCTATGCTCCTGCTAGCTGTGCTGCTGCATTCACTTGAACTATCCTGCTTATTCCAGAGTCTTTCCTTTCAGAACATTTTTGCGCTCTCTCTCTCTCTCTCTCTCACTCTCACCTCCGCCCCAGCCTCTACCTGCGGGCTCCGCTTCCCCAGATCCCCATGAGAGAGGGGGGGTTTGTTGTAGTCGGAGCCTTGATGCCAAAAGCTGGAATTTACATTAAACCTTGAGAAATATCGCTTAATTCATGGTGAGTTTGTCTGACTGAAATCTAGTCTGCACTCTACTCTGCTTGGTGTCTTTAATCTTGTATCAAGTGATCAATCAAATCCTCACATATTTAATGATATGGGACTGACAGCAGACACACGTCTAATTGAAGTCTAAAATAAAAAAAACAAAAACATGACTCTTTGTGAATGACATACTGTAGCTGGTGCCATATACTATAGGTATAAAGGAACTCATCCCACACCTGTTTTCAGCCTGCACTTGAAAGTGGTCAAAGACTCTGCTCTGACATCCACAGAAAGGTCATTCCACCACCGTGTGGCCAGAACAGACAGCAGTCGTGACCAGGAAGTGCAGGTGCGGCGAGGAGGAGGTGCCAGACGTTCAGGTAGCCGGAACAGAGGGGTCTGGCTGGGGTGCAGGGTCTGATGAGCTTTTGGACGTATGCTGGGGCTGATCCCTTCGCTGCCTGGTATGCGAGTACCAAGGTTTTACATTTAATGTGAGCCGTTACAGGCAGCCAGCGGAGGTCGGTGAGCAGAGGGGTGATGTGGGGAGTGTCTGGGAACGTTGAATATCAGCCCAGTCGCGGTGTTCTGGATCAGTTGTAGGGGCCTGACGGTATGTTCTCGGAGAGGGACAGCCTGTTGTCCATCACCACTCCAAGGTTTCTTGCACTGAGCAATGAGGTCACTGTGGTGTCCCCTTAGTGAAATGGAAAAATCAGAGAAGAAAGGGGCTAGAGCAGGGATGAAGATTTGCTCCATCTTACCTGGGTTGAGCCTTAGATAGTGGTTGTCTATCCAGCCTCTGGATATCTCTCAGGCACGTGGAGATACGGGTAGAGACCAGTGTGTCTGATGGGGTAAAGGAGAGAAGGAGAGTTGGGTGTCATCAGCATAACAGTGGTATGACATACCATGAGCAGAGATAACAGGGCCAAGGGATCTAGTGTTACATCTTTTGATATTACCTGAGGACTTACCAGACCAGATGCTGCATAATATAGAAAAAATGTGCCTTTTTGCATATATATAAGGACATAGCGCAACAGCTGTTCTGCTGGAGAAAATATGTCTGGGGAAAAAAACATTCTTGAGAGAAATTTTGAGTCAAAGATTTTCAGAAGAATATATTTTCCAGAAGACAAATGGAGCCTGCAGAATTATGCAGTTAAATTACCAAAGAGATGGCCAACCTTCTAAGCTCTTTCTTGCAACAAATCAGAGTGAACGTATCACGTCATGCAGAACCTCTCACTCTGCTCCTCCAGATTCTAGGATGCATTTGCATAATCAGACACTTCCGCTGTGAATGCAGACTTGCCTCTCATTCCAAAACAACAAACAAACCCAGTGATCCTGGCTTAGCTGGACCCTGATGCAGCTCAGGGGGAGGGTGTGTGTGTGGGGCAGAAACTGTATGGGTTGACCCATGCCTGTCAACGCAGATGTGGACGTGGACCAATCTCACTGTTTTATTCATATGAAATACACTCAGTGAGCACTTTATTAGATACACCTGTACACCAGCTTGTTAATGCAAATATTTGATCAGCCAATCCTGTGGCAGCAACTAAATGCATAAAAGCATGGAGACATGGTCAAGAGGTTCAGCTGTTTTTCAGACTCAAATGTCAGAATGGGCAAGCAATGTGATTTAAGTGATCTAAGACATTGATTGTTTATTGTAATCTCCATTGTTGTATGAATAGCCAACATGAACTTTAAGTGTAAGCCGACTTAAAATGGCAGAGTGAACAGCTATGCTGTTACAGCTTTCATCTTTTTTGTACTTATTGCGTAAGCCATCTTGTGCATTCACGTTGTAACAAGGTAAGTCAGTCACTGGATAATAGAAAGCCCAATTCTTACCCAGTCCCAATGGGTCTGGCAAAAACAGCAACAACAAATGTCAACATATTGACATTAAGAGATCACATTTGTAAACTGCATTCATTTGAACCTTTTTCTTTCATACTTCCCCCAAATTTTCTGAGTAATTATATTTTCCATATTTATTTATTTTTCCATTTAAAAAATAAATGCTATGAAATGAAGAGTATCTCTCTATTCCCAGTGAATGGGGTCTACGAACCTGGGAGCCAAGAGATTCTCTGACAAGTTGATCCATTTTGTCCCGGTTAAATGGCATTTAGGATTTTCACCCGCTCAACAGCAATCTATCTGGAGCCAACAGGCCCGGGAGAGGCCTCCTCTTTCCCGGCGCGAGATAACAAAATATTTGCAGAAAAGAAGGGAGACAAAAGGACAGAGGAAAAAAAAAAAAAAAAAAAAACTTGAGAGTATCAAACCATTGAAATTCTTCAGCTCTTATTACACGCTCCAGAGATTAAGCACAGGCCCACTGAACCCTTTAAAATGGAGCACCTCTGAGGGAGAGGAAGTCAATCAATCAGCGTGGCATCCCGAGGAGCCCAGCGATGCCAACGCCCACGACGGCCGCGGTCTTCCCCCGCTGAAGGGAGTCCGGCTTCCGAAGTTAAGCCCCCCGAGATGGCCATTGTCATTTGAATTTAAACTCGGATGTCATAAGCCTGGCTTTTGAGGAAAAACCGCTTGCAGTTTATTTGGGCTGTCAGGGGAAGAGGTTTTTCCATCTGGAGAGGCTTCCAGCGCCAGAAATTATAGTGGAAAATAAATAGATAGTGAAAGTTCAGGATATATGGGGGGGACTAATTCTAGCCCATCACATCAGTATGTGCAAATACAATTTATTGCACTCTGTAAGTATGTTGCCATGTGGGGGTCATTGCCAGAGCACTGACCTGGATCTCAGAGAGTTGATGGATGATCATTCCCCAAAGACATGCATAGGTGTGCACGCTGTAGCAGTCACTCAGACGGGTGGAATCATATTTAACGGTATCAGAGATGGAGCTCATCGCGCTGTTCACCCAAGAAGAACTTCCATTTTAAGCAGCAATGACAAGCTAGCTGTCATGACTCGACTACTCAAAGTTCATGAAAATAAAAATCCATTTAAACATATTGGTAAATTACTGATCCCCGAAAAGAGCATAGCAAAGTTATAGCATCTTGTGCACACTAGTTAGTTTCACGTGAGCTTTTTATTTATTTATTTATTTATTTTTGGTAATGTCCCTTTAGGGGCTCCATAGTAAATAGTTACAGGCCAAAAAAGTTAGCTTTTTTTTCTTTCTTTTTTTCATGTACCATTTTTTTTTGGAAAGTGCCATTTTGAGTCTTAAAGCAACTGTATAAATTCAGCCATCAATTATTAAACAGAAATCCATTCCTGTGGCTGAGATAAATCACTGGAGACCAACTTGTGCAGGAAGCGACCAATGAAATGGTGTACCACTTTACAGCCCTGCAGTGAAAAGCTGGTCTTGTTCTCCTCTCACGCCGGACAACACGTCCATCAGTCTCGAGTATGACATGGAGATTCACGTTGGATGTGCAGAGCAGGGTGACAAAGCGAGCGCGTGGGGGCTTAGGTCTTTACACGCAACATCACGTGTCCCATCGGGTTAGAATCCCCTTCATTAAAGATCGACTTATCTGTCTTAATTGGCTACGGCTGTAAATCTGTTCACCGCGTTGCCTTAGAACCGACGCGCTTGGCTTGCACCTTTATTTTTGTGTCTATTGATTGAGACCACGGAGCGGAATGAGCTAAGTGAAATAAATGATGTTTATGTTTTTTAAGAGTCATTAGAGGTGCCTATGATACTCAGTTTCATTTCAATGCCAGACATTTTCAAAGAAACACTAAAAGCACAAGGCTAATAACCAGCACTAAACAATTAAGGCGAAAGCAGACTGTTTCTACTGAAAGAAAATCAAAGGGGGACAACAGATTGCTAAATACATTTAAATTAGTATTATTTTATTTTATTAATCTAGCATTTATTTGTAGTAGATAGATAGATAGATAGATAGATAGATAGATAGATAGATAGATAGATAGATACTTTATTCATCCCGAGGGAAATTTTAGGCATCCAGTAGTTTATACATACCCACATATACACACATATCTCACACACATAAAGATCAAAATCACTCACAGAAAAGTAAGAAGTAAAGCGCATGTGAAGTGATTACAAAGGCCTAGTAGGGACTGGCCCTGTGATATACTGACCATGATAAGGTGTTATGGCAGATTGTGTGCAATGGTGGTAGTGCAAAAGTACAAAGTAAACAGTAAACTCAACAGGGGTAAAAGTGAGGATTACAGTCCAGATTGTGTAGAGGGCTAATATAGCCTGTTAGGACAGTCAGACAGATATTGGATAGAGGATGGTAGACAAAGGTGATGTGGTGGAAGGAGCAGAAAGAGACTCATGCTGAAAAGTCCAATTCTCTCCTCCCGTTTTGTGTGATATTGTATAACTGAATGGCCCATGGAACAAAGGACCTTCTTAACCTGTCTGTTGAGCATGTCAGAGACAGGAGTCTGCTGCTGAAGATGCTCTTCTGTCTGTTAAGTGTGTTATATAGTGGGTGGCGGTCATTGTCCAAGATTGCCAGCATCCTGTTCAGTGTCCTTTTCTCTTTCACTATTACTAATTAGACTAGTAGTAGTCTAATTAGTAATAGTGGTGCAGGTGATAATGGTAGTAATACAAATACTGAGAAGAAGTTATAATAACAATAAGATGATTTTAGATAGAAAGGATAGAAAATAATAATATCAGCTGACTGTTTTCAGGCTTGGCTGCAAGCAGCTAACTAGCTAGAGTTAGTTGAAATACAGTGAAATACTGTATATGCCTTAGAAGTGCAGTAGGAAATATTGTTTATGCCTTAGAAGTGCAGTGGGAAATATTGTATATGCCTTAGAAGTGCAGTAATATTGTTCATGCCTTAGAAGTGCAGTAATATTGTTCATGCCTTAGAAGTGCAGAAAGCCCGACGCCTCTTCAGCGTTCGCGGAGCGGGAGTGTCGCTGCAGGCCTCTACCCTGCCCGTCTGACCACAACAGCTCTGATTAGTCATCTGATTCCTCTGCGCGCCCATCTGCCCGTCTTCCCTCTCCCTGCGGATGCAGAGACTCCCCTCGGCTGAGGAAAGCAGCAGCAGCAGCAGACCACAGCGCCTACAGCTCACAGGTCCGTGCCGCTCCCACTCGCCTGGCCACGGGGTAGGGGAGCGTTCTCCACATACAAATATTTCAATTTGCAAGGAATTAACTGCCAGAATATCCCGTTTCTGCAATACAGTCTCTTCCCGGGGAAAGCTAAATGAAAATACTGTAGATTTATTGCGCGGTATATCAACGGTATGCGATGCAGTGAATTGACAGCCCTGAACTTTTCAAACTATTCTTTGTGAATAATGGGGTTTTGCACAGACTCTTTGCACTGAAACATAAATAAACTGATGGCAATCAAAGTGCTCCACAGAAGAGTCACGGTTTCATTAAAATGTAATGCGGGCTGTTTACTCCAGCAGAACTCTTACAAATGGAAAGAAAGGCACTTCCACAACTGGAATGACCCCACAGCAAAGGCTGCTGGGATAAGAATGTGGCCTGCAACTTTAACCCTTTGGAACATTTAGAGACAGCCTGCACGGCCGTGTTGTTATGGAGACCACATGTCTTCTCAGTCTACAGTGAGCCAACTTAACTTGAGGGTTTCTACGACTAAAAATAACTTAACAGAGCGATATTAGTTTTTAACAGCTGTTTTATACGGGTTATTTTTAATTTGCAAAATAAAATCATGCCAAATTGAAACATGATTTGTTTTTGTTGTGCCAGGCCTGTGGGGAAAGCTTGGAGTCAATACTCATGCAAAATAATTTACTTGCAAGAGCCCAAACAGCCTCAGCCAAGACACGAATACACTGTTCGACTTTCCTAATCAGCCAGAATTCTTGCATGCATAATCTACAAACATGTAAGTAGGCTATCTCTCTCTTCACCTGTTGAATTGTATATCATAAACAGTTTTTGTTTTTTTTTTCCTGAACAGCCTGTGAATTAGTACAGCATGGACAGAATCGTTTATTTCATTTGAATCCCGTTGTCCATGTAAGTAAAGTTGTAAAGTTTTTCTTGGTTTACAGCAGAATTAGCATGGGCTTGGGCCAGCCTGCTGAATGTGCAGGGAATGGATGTCCGGTCGTATGAAATGTAGGCAAAGAATAAACAATGTAGAGAAAAAAAACATATCCAGATCAGCAAACCTTTTCTTCCTGATGTTTTCCCTCTCTTCTGTGCCTACAGCCACGGAAGCAGGGAGCCTGCACAACGGTCATCTGGCTGCATACTACAACGGGAGAGTCGCAATTAATAAGAGGACAAAAGCTGTGCGTGCCCATACATCACTGGACTGGGTTGGTGAAGGGCCTCCGTTGATTAAAATATTAAAGCGATAAAATCGTCTCTAAAGACAAAACACAGATTAATCACCGGCGAAGAAATTGGCTTCGGAAGGCCGTCCTCCAGGAATCATGGATTGTGCTGCATAAAAAAAAGAAAAAAAAGAATTGCTGTTTATTTTATCCTGTTGCTTTTTAAGAGCCTGAACAGAAAGAATCCACAGACTCACATTAAGGTAATAGACTCACTTACACTTAGCGTAATGCTAATTTACGCTCCTCTCCCGCGTTTCGCTAAAACGATTAATTTCACATTTAGCAATTATACACACGGAAACCCTTTGACCCCAGCACCCCCCAAAACATTCAAAAACACAATTTCCTGTGATTACCTTCGGCATTGCAGCGGTAATTGAACCAGTTTAGCGGTGGTAGCGATTTCAGCGCAGGTAGGCATTCGTTTTTTTATTTGAATATATTTTATAGATAACTCTGAGATGCTTTTAGCCAAAGTGACTTGGAAAAGTACATTTTCCATGGTAATACAGGATAAATATTCAGAGACCCCACTGGGACCTTGATGTGGTTCCATCACAGGTATTTTATGACACACTCTCTTGAATACATAAAAAAAGAGCTCTCTCTTCTGCATCGAGTTACAGTACCTTTGGATGAAAAGTTAGAGTAATAAGTAATGTTTTTTAATTGTTCTCAGGTTAAACACTCGTGAAGTCCAGATGAATATCATCAACACTGGAAATTGTTGGATGTGGACCCAGTGCTTGGAGCTATTATTGTAGACAAGGGATTTCACAAAGTACCTTTACACTGCTGTGAAATATATTTATAATTATACTTTCAAATAGAACATGCTGCAGTATATATACTGCAGTGCAACACTTGCAGGCAAACAGGGTGAGGAAATCTGCAGAAGAAAACCATTCATGAATATTTTCATATACACTCGGTTGTATACGGAAATGGAATACATTGCAATGTAGAGTAAATGAGGACTTGTGATGTATGGTATTAATGATTAATATAGAGTATAATCATAATTAGAAGTATTTCTCAGCTATGCTTTTAAATGATGTCATGATCTGGACTTTGTCGCAGGGAGAAAAAACAAAAAAAAAGTTCCTCTGACTAAAATTAATTTTCATAACCTGTCACCTGTTAATGTTTATGAAATTGTGTTAGTGAGAGCAGGGAAAGGTGTAAGGGAATAGAGAGAACCCCGGAGAATGCGAATGCTTAGGTGCTGCGTCTAAGTCTCAATCCCTGACACTATTAGTTTGTTCTGAAATGATTACGGTACCAGGAGAACTGTTAAACACATTCTCCCGTAGGGGAATGACAATGATGTAACACCCTACCCCACAACCACGAGCCCCCACCCCTGCTCCCCCTCCTTTCAAAAAGAGAGAAACTGCATAGTACAACCCCTAGTAGGAGAAACTAGTGATTGCAAGAACGTACTTCTCAGTGTGACCTTCCGATTTAGTCGTAAACGGTAAACGGTTGGCATTTATATAGCGCCTTTATCCAAAGCGCTGTACAATTGATGCTTCTCATTCACCCATTCATACACACACTCACACACCGACGGTGATTGGCTGCCATGCAAGGCCCCGACCAGCTCGTCAGGAGCATTTGGGGGCTAGGTGTCTTGCTCAGGGACACTTCAACACAGCCCGGGCAGGGGATCGAACCGGCAACCCTCCGACCGCCAGACCACTGCTCTTACTGCCCGAGCTATGTCGTAACTATCATTCCTATCGATGCTCTTCTATGGCGGTCCAAAGATGCTTCTTGTTTCAGGACCCTGACTCGAGATGAGCAGAACCAGGGATGCTGTGGAGGTTCTGTGGTCCAGTCTGTGACCCCGGTCCTGTGGTCCAGTCTGTTCCCCCGGTCCTGTGGTCCAGTCTGTGCCCCCGGTCCTGTGGTCCAGTCTGTTCCCCCGGTCCTGTGGTCCAGTCTGTGACCCCGGTCCTGTGGTCCAGTCTGTTCCCCCGGTCCTGTGGTCCAGTCTGTGCCCCCGGTCCGGTGGTCCAGTCTGTTCCCCCGGTCCTGTGGTCCAGTCTGTTCCCCCGGTCCTGTGGTCCAGTCTGTGGCCCCCGGTCCTGTCCTCTCTTGGGTATGGCCGTGGTCTGGCATTCCTAGAGGGTGGCGGCCTGTAGCGTAGTGGTTAAGGTAAATGACTGGGACATGCAAGGTCGGTGGTTCTAATCCCGGTGTAGCCACAATAAGATCCGCACAGCCGTTGGGCCCTTGAGCAAGGCCCTTAACCCTGCATTGCTCCAGGGAAGGATAGTCTCCTGCTTAGTCTAATCAACTGTACGTCGCTCTGGATAAGAGCGTCTGCCAAATGCCAATAATGTAATGTAATGTGGCTAGATAGCGAGGCTTATCCCACTCCAAATAAATGTGGTCGCCTTAACCCACGTGCTGATATCTGTGGTCCTGTTAATTGTCATTCGAGCTGCAGTCCTCGATTCCACAATTCCACAAATACCATGGTCTGTGGTATTTGTGGCTCTAACAGTGTGGGGCAGTGCAATTATGAAAGTCCATAGGGCGCAGAGAAATGCAAGGTGGTGGTTGGAGCAGTCAAAATTGCACCTTACCCTGTCCTGGAGTCCCATTGCAGTCTTGGCATAATCTTCCTCTTAAGAGCCGTTCCACCACAATCAGTATCCCTGAAACTTGGTGGTGAGGCTTCCCTGTCTTGTAAAGAAGACACATGTTTAGCTTCAAGGGTGCTCAGTTGGATTCAGTATTAGAAATATGCCAATGTACTGTACCCACAAACAAGTGCATTCAACCAGTAGTACTTCAGAAAAAGTCAGTCTGTGTAAAATAAATAAAGCAGTGCAAGTCATTCCTTGTAAAGGTGGCTGCCAATGCATCGTATGGCCCAAGATTGAACTCATTTTTGCACAAAAATATGAAAATGTGACATTTCAAAAGGCAGGCCAAAACACATAATTATGCAAATTCCAAAGATTATGCCTGTCTACAATATTAATTTATGAATTAAGTCTAGTCATTCAAAGATGTCTCCTCACAAAGTGGCTCCCAATTTCCATTCATTTTGCCGGTTATACAGTGATCCACAAACCACTGATTCTGCATCTTGTTTTAAATAGAGTCGTTGTAAATAGCCTTTTTCATGCATCTTTGCCTGTTTCTCCCCAGTGTGGAATGCCCAGTCGTACATATGTGCGTGTGCATGTGCGTGTGCATGTGCGTACGTGTGTAAAGCCTCACATGGTAAACAAGTCATGTGTCTGTCCAGCATGCGTGCGTGTGCTTGCGTGTGCGTATGCGTGTATGTGTGCGTAAAAAGCCTCACATGGTAACCAAGTGGTCTATAATTAATGTCAGTCCAGCGTGTGCGTGTGTGTGTGTGCGCGTGTGTGTGTGTGTGCGTGTGTGCGTGTCTGTAAAGCCTCACGTGGTAACCAAGTGGTCTATAATTAAAGTGTCAGTCCAGCTTCAGAAGTGGATGAGAGGCAGAAGCACACGCTTCTCAGAGGGTCACATGTTTGTCCTCCCAAATTGTCAAATTGGAGGTCGCAGTGACAGCTGCAGCATCAGCATTATTGAGTATTACATATCGGGGGGGGGGAGTTAAAAAAAGACCAGATGAAGTCAAAGTTTGTCATTGCATGGAATAGCTCTGGTAGGAAAGGCAGGGACAGGAGGCGTGCCCGGGTCCAGGCTTGAGACAGTGCTGGATAGTCTCTTTATCTGCAGATAACGGACATACATTGGGGGCGAGGCGGTCAGACCCCTCATCTGGCAGTCGGAGGGTTGCCGGTTTCGATCCCGCCCTGGGTGTGTTGAAGTGTCCCTGAGCAAGACACCTAACCCTTAAGATGCTCCTGATGAGCTGGTTGGTGTCCTGCATGGCATCCAATCGCCTTTGGTGTGTGTGTGTGTGTGTGTGTGTGTGTATGAATGAGTGAATGAGAAACAGTGCTTTGGATAAAGGCGCTATATAAATGCCAACTATTTACCATTTACATGCTACGCGGGCTGAGGGGCCTTTTGTGAACATCCTCTACCATTGAAATTGTATTTTATTATGAACAGGATTTCTTATATGGTTTACACCTTTCACCATAAGAAAGATAAACGATCAAATAGAAAATACCAATAACGTTCTCTTTGGCCAACAGCAAAGCGTGGATACTGGCAGACTGTTCTGTCTCATCGTTGGAGGACAGCTAAAGCACCTGGCTCTTTGACAATGATTTTTCCAGAGTCTGCCCAGAACTGTATATATTTCTCCAAAATATACTATATCAGCATTGTAACAATATTGTATTTCCAAAAATGGAACCTTTCCACAAAATGAAAAAAACTGTTTAATTATTATATCATGTTACGCTGGTTTTAGTAGGATGGAGTTTTGAATGAGCTTTATTATTCACCGAGCTACGACTACATAAAGAATGCGTAAGATGATACACTTTATAGTTATAAAATCAAAATATAGCTTTAGTTATCAGATTAAAAGAATAACAAAAATGAAGGTACCAAGTTTCATTATGCCAATTCAAATCCAAAAAGCACAGTTTTTGTTTTGAAGCTGAAATGCTGAAATGCTGAAATCTCTCGGTCCAAGCACATTAAGCAGAACAACAATTAAGTTCTACTTCAGGGACCCAGATCGGCCATAGTTCACCTCTGGGTACTGATAACGAAGTGTCTTTATGCAATGGCAAGCTAAAAAAGTTCATTCAGAAACTTAATTTCCCTGAATTGATGGCAATTGAACACTAGAGTGAACACACATGAAAATGCGTGATGTACAGTATGCAATATTAGAGCTGCAGCAAAATTAGTAAGCTATTTATTAGGTGTTTATTAGATTTATTTTTATTTTTTTTGGACTCATTAAGTCTTCTGCTGCTGTAGACCACTTATGGTATGATGTGTTCAGAGATGTTCTTCTACATACCACTGTTGTAATGTGTGGTTATTTGCGTTACTGTCACCTTCCTGTCAGCTTTGACCAGTCTGGCCATTCACCTCTGACCTCTCTCATTAACAACACGTTTCTGCCTGCAGAACTGCTGCTCACTAGATGTTTTTTTGTTTTTCGCTCCAAACTTTTTCTCTGCAAACTCTAGAGTCTGTTGTGTGTGGAAAACCCAGGAGATTAGCAGTTTCTTACATACACAAACCACCTTGTCTGGCGCTAACAATGATCCCACTGTCAACTTTTTTCCCCATTCTGATGGTTGATGTGAACATTAACTGAAGCTCCTGACCCGTATCTACATGATTGCATGCATTGCACTGCTGCCACACAATTGGCTGATAAGATACTTGCATGAATACGTAGGTGTAATAAAGTAAAAAATCTTCCTAATAAAGTGTTCGGTGAGTGTATATCATCCCGTATCCCTGCTTGTCTGTGCGGAATGTTCCGGTGCGGTCCAGTCGTTCAGCAGGCCCGTTGGACAGACGAGGTGACCACAGTGGGCGGACTTGACAGCTGGGTGCACCATCGCTAATGGCCGACTCGCAGATGGAGCTGTCTCTGACGGGGTCACTGGGGTCTGGGCAATAAGCGCACAGTCAGATGCCACAGCCGCGATGCACAAAGGCAGTGATCCCCACGGCCAGAACTGGTATTAAAAGGGCAAGTGTGTCACACGAAAGATGGAGGATCTTTCCCCCTCCTCGAATGGCACACGGCGTTGCTGAGATACAAGGCGTTCCGAACACTGCGTGTGAATGCACAAGCTATAAAGGCGTCGCAGTGCCCTACAAACCCGAGTGGTTATGCACAAATAACGCACAGAGGCAACGCTTCCATAATCCCGGCATTCACCCGATCTGTGCAGTGTGGATGGGTGAAGTCAACGAGGGCGTGTCCTGCCCTGGTCAATCCGTCACGCGTTTAGCTCAGTGAATGTCGGAGGAACAAAGGGGGAAAAGGAACAAAAGGAAGGTGAGGTTTCGGAGCGTTCGTTGTAGCCTTCACGGCGGGTTTGGGCCGATAGTTTTAGTGTCAGCCGGGGGACGGTCCCCGGCAATTATTAGGCACAGGAAGAGAGAGAGTGACGCGAGACAACGAATGCTTGTTCTCAGAGCTGCGGACGTGTGACGGATCCAAACTGGCTGCTGGACTCTAAAAGCATTTTATAAAAATGCATCATGTGTAGGGGTGGGAGGAGGGGGCGGGAAACAAACAAATACAATAAAATGTGGGCAAGCAATTCACCACTGTGTCGAGTTAAAAGAGAAAAATTTCCCTGGGTAAATTATAAGACCTGCTGTACTGTATATCAGAGGAGCTCAGCTCAGCAATCAGGGCTCAGTGGCAGAGATTTATTCGATTACGGAGATTTATATCCGGAGCGCAGCGTCGTTTGGTTGCTAGAAGTATGATGTTTTTTTTTTTTTTTTACAGAATAATGATTTGGTACACTTCAGTCCTCTTTTATGGGGAGAGATGTTATCAGTAGGATCTATAAACCCCTTTTTTGGAGCAGCTTCAGTATCTCTGTCATCTCAGGACAGGGCGACAGGCAAAGGAATATTTACTTTATATGGATCTGGGCAAAACCGGTTTTTAATCATGCCACAAAAACCACAAGAATGACTCCACCGGGGCAGACACATAGGGTCCTGTAGGGTTTAACCCGTGTATTGTCTTCAGGGCTTGTGATAAGTGACAGGTTGTTTCTTCATGCAAAATAGACTGGAAAAATAGAAATTAAATTAAGCTGCTTTATTTTAGGGGCTTAGTGAAGGCTGGTCTTTTTTTTTCTTTTTCTTTTACCCTTAGGACAAGGGGAGTATACAGAACGTTAAGACTACACAAGGGTTAACAATGTGAATTGTTAGCATATGAGCGTTCCCTGCAAGGTGTAGAATCACCCCCGGAGAGGTAATTAAGTTCCCTTGGCCGGGGACCCTGGTCCTCAGCTCGGCTCGGGTTAATCATGCCTCTTGTTGTGCCCGGCAAGACTGGTGGTGTGAAAAGCGCAAACAGACCTCACCCCTGATAAGTGTTCAACTGTTGGCAGAGCGTTCCTGGCTCCTGTGCCGGCTCCTCGGCCAGTCAGATTTCAGCTGCTGCTTACGAGAACAGAGCGCTCCGTTCCCTGGACGAGCGCCCGTAGAGACTTAAAATGGTTTTAATTTAAACTGCGAGACATTAAACTGCTGGTAGAATGCCTATAGGAGCTCCGCTAATCCCCTAACCCCGCTTGTTTCCTGCGTTCTAATCGAGCCGGATATCTTGTAATTCCAATTTGTGGAAAAGAGATGACTGAGACCTTTTTTCCCGCGGAGCTCCGGGACAGAGGGATGGACTTTCCTGGGATCAAGTGTAGATCCTCCTCAATATTCAGTCTGAGATTAACTTTGTATCCTGACATATTGCTGGAATTGATAGCGGGATGACCATAAAGACCTAGATCTGGCCCCTCTGTCCTGACTATCTGAGGCAATACTCCTGGGACTCGACAGCACTTTCCATATTTTCCAACTGTTAAGGGTCCAGAAATCATTTTCAACTTGGCCATTCATTGTATCCATTTTTTTTTTTTTTTTTTTGAAAGGGATGTTATTTTTTGTGCAAAATAGAAACTGACTGGTTGGCACGATGCTTGCTGTTACTTTGTGGTTCACACAGAGCCATATCCCTCAGACAACCAGCAATAAAATTGTAAACCTTCATAGTGCATGAAGAAATAAGCTGAAAACTTTCTAAACCGGGGCTGGATTTTCTTCCAGCCAATTCCTCGTTCAAGTCCTTGAAAATGCATTGAATCTAAATAAAAATTCATCCGTGATCTTTCGCATTCAAACAGATTTTCCCTGAAAATACACTCTACTCTACTGGTGTAGCCCATCCACTTCAAGGTGGTGACATGTTGAGTGCTCTTCTGCATACAACTTTTGGAATTAATGATTATTTGAGTTATATATTTCCTGTCAGCATAAACCGGTCTGGTCATTCTCCTCTGACCTCTCTCATTAATACAATACAGTACAATGCAACAGTGCTCTGCGCCTGATCTTCACTCTATTTATTTGAGATTCAAATTAAATTTGGCATATCACATACACGGTGGCACGGATGGTGCAGTGGGTAGCACTGCCGCCTCACAGCAAGGAGGTCCTGGGTTCGAATCCCGGTCGGCTGGGGCCTCTCTGTGTGGAGTTTGCATGTTCTCACTGTGTCTGTGTGGGTTTCCTCTGGGTACTCCGGTTTCCTCCCACAGTCCAAAGACATGCAGGTTAGGCTGATTGGAGAGTCTAAATTGCCCGTGGGTATGAGTGTATGAGTGAATGGTGTGTGTGCCCTGCAATGGACTGGTGACCTGTCCAGGGTGTATACCTGCCTTTTGCCCAATGTATGCTGGGATAGGCTCCAGCCCCCCTGTGACCCTGTTCAGGATAAGTGGGTTAGGATAATGAATGAATATCACATACACTCGTGACCACTTTATTAGGTATTTATTTGACATATTATTTAGAATTTTTGGTCTTCTGCTGCTGTAGCCTATCCACTTAGAGTTATGATGCGTGTGTGTTCAGAGATGCTATTCTCCTCTGACCTCTCTCATTAACACATTTTTGTCCGAAGAACAGCAGCTCACTGAATGCTTTTTGTTTTTCTCACTATTCTCTGCAAAATCTAGAAACTGTTGTGCGTGAAAATCCCAGGAGATCAGCAGTTTCTGAGATACTCAAACCACCCCGTCCGGCACCAACAATCATTCCACGGTCAAAGTCACTTAGATCCCATTTTTTCCCCATTCTGACATTTGTTCTGAAAAACTGCTGAACCTCCTGACCACAGCTGCATGATTTTATGCATTTAGTTGCTGCCACATGATTAGCTGATTAAATATTTGCATTAACAAGCTGGTGTACAGGTGTACCCAATAGAGTGTGTGTTGTGTGTACTGAGCGTATGTAATGGAAATGACCCAAGTCGGTAAGGTGCAGGTAAAACGGAGAAACCGATGAGAAACAATTAGTGACTGAACGAAGAGCAATTCTCTCTCTTTAGCGGCAGCAACTTTTGAAACGATCCAGTTTTGGGCTCCGCAGCCTCCCCCAAGTTCATTTAATTAACGGGCTTATCTCCGCCTGCCTGCCTGGGCCTCCGTGTGTGCTGCTATGCCTAATTTGGTTTGTGGCAAAAGGTGGCCATCCTCTGCCTCTCAAGCAGCCGGCTGCTTTGGTAAATGAGCTGTAGCGACTTAATGACAGCAGCACAGGCTGAGAACCAGGGGCCCAGACGTGGACATGTCGGTGCTCAGTACACAGAACTCAGTGCACGGTGCACGGCTTCACCTCACATGTATGCACAAACGCATATAATGCGCACATAAAATGTATGTGTCCAGACACGCTACATATATGCTGTCATAAGCGTATTCACCCGCAGCCACACCTCCGCAGATGTATTCACACATAAATACGCATTGCTCACACATACTAATTTCACGCGCACACATACTGACACGCACGTACAAATGTATGCACAGACATATTCAATCATGCATGCGTAACGAGAGAGAGAGTTTTTTGACTGAGTCCAAGGTGGGATTTAAACAGTCCTTGATCACTCCCTACTCCCCAGCTAGACCACTCCGGTCTGCCAGCTCTGGTCGCCTTATGGTTCCCTCTCTACGTGCACCTGGTGGTCGAGCTGCACGTTCACGCCTGTTTTCCATTCTGGTTCCTCAGTGGTGGAATGAATAGCAGAATCCCTCCCGCTATTTTGACGCAGACTAAAAACACACCTCTTCAAACTCTACCTTAGTCCTCCCTCCTGATTTCCCCCGCCCCCTTTCTGATATCCCTATCCTCCTTGTCTAACCCCCCCAAAAAAAAATAATAATAATAATTGCACTTATGATGACTAACAGCATTTCATGAGTATTTTCCTAGTTATGGATGTGATGCTTTGACTTGTGGAAGAACCTATGCACTTGTAAGTCGCTTTGGATTAAAAGCGTCTGCGCCAAATGACTAAAATGTAAATGTAAATGTAAACCCCGGCCTCTCACTCGTTCTTTAGACAAACATGTTACCAGTCAGCTAAAGCCGAAATCGCCCGTAGCCAAGGGCAACAATGTTCTTTTGAATTTGAGGGTTGTCAGGGAGCGTTGTCGCGGTAACCTGCCATGAGCCTTCGCTTTCCTGCACTTCCCTGTGCTTACTAGCAAACTAGCCAAGCTAACCCTGCTACACATGCACACAAACAAAAAGCTGAAAGGTATTTGTACATGCGCGCACACACACACACACACACACGCGCGCGCGCGCGCGGGCGCAAACACACGCACACAAACGCACACAAACGCAATCCTGCTAGCCTTCCATAAAAGATATTTGTCACTTTTATGGATTTCATTTTCACATCATTTTCTTAAATCAAACTACACGGTATCGGTGACCATGTTGTCGGCACCTCATAGATTTCATTATTTGGATGAATGGTCAAATCCCCCTGTGGTTGTTTGGCTCCCTGACTGCTAAGCTGGTGAATGAGAGCAGTCCATCTCGTGCAGCTGAACAACAGACAGGGCAGGGCTGTGCTGTGATCTCACCCTAACTCAGTGACTCACTGGGGAACACTAACCCTTTTCCTGCGCTCCCTGGCTGCTGAAAATAGACATCACCCACATTATTTTCACCCGTGTTATTTTATTTTTACACTTGCCAAAACTCTTTATTAAATTCAAAGCTTTTCTTCCACTTCAACACTTCAGAATGAGCTCTTGGCTTCATGTATAATGGGGACTCGTGTCTGAGCCAAAAACCTTGCGATGAGAGGCTCACGTAATATAAAGTATAAAATGTAAAAGAAATACTATCTTGCATCACTGCAGTGCGGTCTGTGCCTGTGTGTGTGTGTGTGTGTGTGTGCATGCGTGTGCAAATGTGTTTGTGTGTACGCGAATGATGAAAAGGACAAGAGTGTTACTTCTGTGCTACCACAAACTAATTGCTTGTTCAAAGCAACGTGTACTTGAAAAAGACTAACAAAAACATTTATGTCCCCATAACACTCAGATATATACACAGGACATACATCACACACTTGGCATACGTTGCTTATGGGCGTGTGAGATGAGGTGATTAGTTTCAGTATTAATACGGGCGTGGGCACTGGATACGTTGCTTATGGGCGTGTGAGATGAGGTGATGAGTCTCAGTATGAGTCTGGGCGTAGGCACAGGATGTTAAATTAAATTAAGTTTCTTTATTTTAGGGGTTTAGTGCAGGCGGGTCATATACAGAATGTATATGACCTACAAAAGGCTTAAGAGCAGGTGTGAATTAAATTCAGGCCGTTTATGATTTGAACTTCTTGTTTTTAAATCTTAGCTGCCAGCACGCATCCTTGAGTACTGGCTGTCAAGCCAATGTTTCCCTCACTGGCAGCTGCTTTATGGATGTTTGCATCAAAATCAGTGGAAATGTAGAGACTCATGAAGGTTGTGTCTGGTGCTTAAGAAGGGGCTACACAGCTCCCATTCAAATGTATCCCATTCAAATGTTACCAAAATAAGACAGGGGTAGGGACATTGCACAGGGAAATGGTGTCCTGCTTTCTCTGCATGTCTTCTCCAGTTTATGTTTTTCGTACAATGGCCCTATCAGAGGTTACTATGTACAGGGGGGGGGGGGGGGGTTGGGATTTTGAGAAATGAACTTTCATTCGTCGCCAACAGCAACCGAGCCGGCGTACTGAATGAATCCCGTTAGTGACAGAATCCCGTTAGTGACAGTGGGGCTGATATAATGGGTGGCACTGCAGGTGCTATCTCACCTGCGCCCCGGAACACGGCAACCCACTGCACGTTTATCCCCGTGACAGACACGCGTATCACCACCCACGCGTGACAGCCCCTCTCCTTTAGCTAATGCCACTATTCACCATGTTGGGGGGGGGACCATCAAACGCTTCTCCTGTGAAGGATAATTAAAGTGCAGTCATAAGAGAGATAAGAGAAAATATTTTACTATGGCCGAATTTAAATAGGCTGGTCTAAAATACCATTGCATAAAAATATTATGTTGGTTAGTGATCGCAAAGGCTTTGCAAAGAGTATGTCATGTATGTTATATACACTCGCTGAGCACTTTATTAGGAACACTATATTAATACTGCGTAGGGCCTCTCTCCTCTCTCAAAACAACCTCGATTCTCCGTGGCATGGATTCCACAAGATGTTGAAAACATTCCTTTGAGATTCTGTTCCATTTTGGCGTGATTGCATCATGCAATTTCTGCAGATTTGTCAGCTGCAACATTCATGCTGTGAATCTCCCGTTCAACCACATCCCAGAGGTGCTCTATTGGATTCAGATCCGGAGACTGGAAAAGCATTCTGAGTAAACTCTAGAGACTGTTGTGCATGAAAGTCCCAGGAGATCAGCAGCCTGTCTGGCACCAACAATCATGCCACGGTTGAAATCACTTACATCACATTTTTTTCCCCATTGATTACATAACATTATTGGCATTTGGCAGACGCTCTTATCCAGAGCAACGTACAGTTGATTAGACTTCCCTGGAGCAATGCAGGGTTAAGGGCCTTGCTCAAGGGCCCAACGGCTGTGTGGATCTTATTGTGGCTACACTGGGATTAGAACCACCGACCTTGCATGTCCCAGACATTCACCTTAACCACTATGCTCCAGGCCGCCATTGATGGTTGATGTGAACATTAACTGAAGCTCCTGATCCATATCTGCATGACTGTATGCATTGCACTGCTGCCACATGATTGGCTGATTAGATAATCACTTGAGTAAGGCAGACCTAATAAAGTGGTCAGGGAGTGTATGTTAGGTTATATGAAATTTCTACATAATTTTATATCTATACTGCAATACTAGTATATAGTTATGTAATCTCACAAAATCATGTAAAAAATAATTTAATATCTATGTTGATTGGATTTAATTTCAGACAGGCTGTTAAATATGAAAGATGAATGAATATGAAAATGTTGTAGAACCCATTTTAAATTCTCTGGTGGCAAAGCTGGACCATGAGTGGAGGGGTGAATGTGAAAGCGGACTGTGAGTCCATGTTCATTAGTGATCTCCCGTTTCCCACACACTGAAATTCAAGCGTTAATTGTTATAGATTTGTTGTAGAGAACAGATTCTTGCTAGTTATTTTAATACTTTTATATTGGCCTTTTTCTGTAGCTGCCTGCCTGCCTGCTTATTTATTTATTTTCTTTTTAAAAATGTGTTTCAGATTTTTCCAGTTTTTCCCCCCAATTTAGTGCTCTATCTATTCCAATCATACACCGCCTACACCCCGTCCGTCAGCAGCCCGGATGGATCAGGTGCACCTGGGAACGACATGCCTTCTCCACAGTGACACACCCACGGTGCTGACCCCTCGCTGAGTCCCCGTGCTAAGTCCTCCTCCCCCTGCCCTTGGAGCGGCGCTATGAGACGCAGCTAAACTCAGCTTTGGCAGGACCGGGAATCGAACTGCAACAGACTGATGCCTGCAACAAGGTCTTTACTTACTTCACTTACTTTACTTACTATACATTACTAAGTACTTCACTTATTTTACATTACTAAGTACTTCACTTATTTTACGTTACTAAGTACTTCACTTATTTTATGTTACTAAGTAATTCACTTATTTTACATTACTAAGTACTTCACTTATTTTACATTACTAAGTACTTCACTTATTTTACATTACTAAGTACTTCACTTATTTTATGTTACTAAGTACTTCACTTATTTTACATTACTAAGTACTTCACTTATTTTATGTTACTAAGTACTTCACTTATTTTACATTACTAAGTACTTCACTTATTTTATGTTACTAAGTACTTCACTTATTTTATGTTACTAAGTACTTCACTTATTTTACATTACTAAGTACTTCACTTATTTTACATTACTAAGTACTTCACTTATATTACATTACTAAGTACTTCACTTATTTTACGTTACTAAGTACTTCACTTATTTTACGTTACTAAGTACTTCACTTATTTTACGTTACAAGTACTTTGTTACTTGGTGCACCACCAAGGCTCACACCGCCTGCTTATTTCAGGTAATTCACCATTACTTGTGTGTACTATCAGAAACAAAGTTTACATACCTCCTATAAACAATCACCAGTACCGATTTTTAAGTCTGGTGACGTTTCCACCAAGATCTCTGCACAAAATGGCTGCGGACAAAATGTGTTGAACAGATGCTTATCGGGCTACTGGGCAGTTCACTTGGAAAAAAGCATTGTAGGAGTGGGGTTAGGGGTCGGATCTGGCTCGCGCCGGAGCAGACAGCGGCCTGCAGCCCCATGGGGGTGGCACACAATCAGCGGCATGGTGCCCAAGAGGTCTGCAAGGACGGCCAATTATATCTGAGGATGCGTGGTTCATTGCTCGATCAACCCTTGGTTCCCAGGCCTTGCTCTCTGCGCGTGTGTATGATTGGGTCTCCTCCACTCCAGTGCACTCAAGGCCTGTGGCTGCAGTGTGAAATAAAATGAGTAGCTTGGTCATTTAAAAAAGGGATTCTGCTTAACAGATGTGCTGCTTTCCAGGTATTATTTATTTTTAATTATTATATTTGCTCCAATGTCACTGCAGTGGCCAGTTACCCTCCTTCATATGACTATAATGGAAATACTGCATGGACTTGTTATTGTTGTGTTGTTGTGGAGGGGCCCCACATAATCTACTTCGTAATTTCGAATGCTTTTCCTTGGTTGAACCTTGAGAAAGTAATCAAGCCGCTTTTCACAAGACACTAAAAAGGTCCTATTATTAGAGGAAGCGGATATGCCAGAACACATTTTCAGATTTAAGATGGCCTTGTCTAATTTCTCCACTCTGAAGTAAATTTAATTTTTAATGGGTGTCATTGAAATGTTCTAGTCTGTCTTTCACAGACACAAAAAAAACAAAACAAAAAAAAACATCTCCAGGTATTGAAATGCTCTGCAGTACATGGCACATAAGCTATCTTCCCACACCTAACCGAGTCAACCACTGTGAACGGCTCGCAGGGAAACTCAGATGAGAGGCACTAACAGAGGACGGTGAGGAGGCTGGATTGGTGGGTTGGTTTGGTAAAAGTTGCACGAATAAGTATTGTGTGGTTTGGCACGCTGAAGGGGACATTTACGTCGGGTTTTTTGAGTTTTCATATTGCGAAAGCTGAATCTGATCACGACGTAGGATTTACATAACCGCAGCGTCTCAGGGACCTCAGAAAGCAGGGCTGTGATGTGTAGCCACACTGAAAATGCATTCTCATCACAGGCGCATTTAACACAGCCGCCACGAGATTATCCAAACATATACATACACATTTATCAGCAAATCCCCCTTTGCCTTTTTCACAAAGCACTGTTTGTCTGCAGTATGGGTAAAATGGATGAATATGTTGTGAAATATATTATTCGATACAAACAAACATTGGAGGGATAGGATGTACAATATTATCTTCCCAAGCCTTCCCGAGATTACCCTTGCAATTGCAAAAAAAAAGTCCAATCAAATATGAATGTTATTGATTTATATACGTAATCATTCCATGTAAAATGAAAACATCCAGCTTGACGCCAGCGAGGAGACAATAAGCAACTCTGTGTCGGTGTTTACAAATCTGTCTAAACTTCACTGGAGAGACAGATGTAAAGAGGGGAGAGTCACAAATGAACCACTGTGGAAAAAAAGTCAATAACATATTTGCTCATCTGTTACAGTCAAACCCTCCTTGTCCCTGAGTGCCCCCACCGTGCGTATTCCCTGCAGTGAATAATCAATCAAAGTTACTGAGGATCCACGCATACCCAGCCAATACACAACGAGTAGAAAACAAAAATGTCCCTTCATGAATGAAACTGGCATCAGTTTACAATTACTCCACGGAAAGTACCAAAAAATAGTTGTGTAGGTGTTGAGGATGGACTGAGTCATTGCTACATTACTACCAGTACAAGTGAAATAATTATCCCTTTGTTTGGATATTTCATTATAGCAGAACTGCTGTTCTGGTCTCATCAGAAGCATTTTTAGATATGATTTCCCCGCCTCAATAATTTATTCTAATCAGTGAGGTAAAAACACCTGGGTATTAAGAAGTACAAAAATGAATGCGTTTTCTATGGGGTGCTGAATGCAACATAATGCTTATGCGTTTTCCCTCCACATTTAACCTAAATATCCTTAGTTTTTATGATGTTTGAAATTAATATTATTATTTTGTAGTGCCCCACAGAAGCCTAAAAATGATATACCCAAAATGAAATGTTTGCTATTCTTGAACCCTTTTGACTGCAGGCATGATCCCATTCTCCTGTGAAAGGCAACCCTTGGCGGTTATGTTTTCCAGAAGTCAGAATTACTCTTAAATATTACTGAAACAAAGTGCGTATATGAATACAGATATGGCTGTGCCTGGTGGCCTTAGAAACACAATGGAGCCCCAAGCCACAATTCGAGACAAATCCTGTTTTAAATGGGATAACAATACCACCGAAAGTGAGCATCGTTTTTTCTACGCTATGTCTAGGCAGGTTTCCAAAAAGACCGTTTTGACACTCCAAAAGGACACATGGTAACAAAATTATATCACGGGCATCAAAAGGCGAAAACTACAATATATTATATACTAAATGCCCCTGGAAAAAGTGTGCTCCCTTGCCCCTTGTAGCAGCAGGTCTGGAAAAACACTGTTTCATCCATCATCAGATCTGCAGAAAAGTCATGGTTAGAGATTCCATTAAAGCTAGTCATTGTAAAATAAGTATGTTCATCTTAATATAGGCCAACTGTTCACAAAAAGAGCCATCTCTCAGAGGTGTAAGAGTGAACGCATGGCCATCGAAGTCGCAAGGTGAGTCAGAGCCTTTGCTAATGGACAGCGACCATAAACTTTTAAGCTGCCCTCAGGCACACTGAATTATTGGCAGCAAATGCTGCACAACAAAAGATACTTCCCAGTGTCCGCTTTGAAGTCAACACACAAGTAGGAGAAGAGAGCTCGACTGAGCGCAAATGATTGATTCTAATAGGTAATAGGTTAAGAGATCACTCAACCGTACCAAAAATATGATAAATTATTGCTGTTCTGTTACACACATGCAAAGGCTGCTATTGCTTTAAATTGGCCTACATCCGCAAATTTATTCCAACTGTTTACAAAATAAATGACTGTCCATGGGCTATATGCTGAGATCAAAAACACATGCTGAAGTGTATCGAGAGTTATGTCAAAATACATTTGACAAAGCTTTTTTACAGGCTAACTTCGGGGAATGACAACTGAAGCTAGACCTTAGCTGATTGATCACAGCCAGGCTTGATTGAAGGTTGCCCTGCTGAATCCAAACCTCACTCATATTGAATCTTACAATCCAATAGAACACCTTTGGGATGTGGTAGAATGTGAGATGTGCAGCTGACAAATCAGCAGAAATTTGGTGACGCAATCATGCCAACATGGCGGCACGGATGGTGCGGTGGGTAGCACTGCCGCCTCACAGCAAGGAGGTCCTGGGTTCGAATCCCTGTCGGCCGGGGCCTCTCTGTGCGGAGTTTGCATGTTCTCCCAGTGTTTGCGTGGGTTTCCTCCGGGTACTCCGGTTTCCTCCCACAGTCCAAAGACATGCATGTTAGGCTGATTGGAGTCTAAATTGCCCGTAGGTATGAGTGTGTGAGTGAATGGTGTGTGTGCCCTGTGATGGACTGGCGACCTGTCCAGGGTGTATTCCTGCCTTTCGCCCAATGTATGCTGGGATAGGCTCCAGCCCCCCTGCGACCCTGTTCAGGATAAGCGGGTTAGGAGAATGAATGAATGAATCATGGCAACATGCTACAGAAAGTCAAAGGAATGTTTTCAACATCATGTAGAATCCATGCCATGAAGAATTGAGGCTGTTTTTTTGAGAGCAAAGGGAGGCCCTACCAGTGTTCCTAATAAAGTACTCAGTGAGTGTATATTAAACAATATATCAGTCTGGAAAAGGTTACAGAGCTATCTGTGAGGCTCTGGGACAATGAGAGCCATTATCACTCCCAGGAGAAAATTGCACATCCAATGAACTGCAGGCCCCTCTAGCCTGAGCTAAGGTCAGTGATCATGACTCTAAAATAAGAAAGAGACTGGCTATTCATGGGAGAGTAGAGCAAGGTGGAAACCACTGCTATCCAAGAGAAACATCAGTGCTCACATTTGCAACAAAAAAAAAAAGAAAAAAGAAAAGCACCTGGATGATCCCCAAGCTTTTAGCGATAATGTCCTATGGACAGAGGCCTAATGATCCTGAACACAAAAGCAGGAACACATCCGAATAGCTGAAAAGAAACAAAAATAGCATTTTTTGGAGGCCTGGTCAAAAACTTGACCTGAATCCAATAGAGATGCTGTGGCAGGACCTGAAGCTAGCAGTTCAGACACAGAAACCTACCAATGTGTCTTAATTTAAAGCGGTTAAAGCTGCAAAGAAGAGCCTCTACAGCAACGTGGAAGATGAATATCAGATCACGGGAAGAGTCCTGTTAGGTGGTGCACCCAGTTAGGAATATTAAGGAGGCAATTCTTTTTTGTATGTTGTACACGCAGCATAATATACTGCATGTACAGAACATGCAGCTACCTAGAATGTGGCAGCCTGTAGTGTAGTGATTAAGGTAAATGACTTGGACAGGCAAGGTCGGGGGTTCGAATCCCAGTGTAGACACAATAAGATCCGCACAGCCGTTGGGCCCTTAACCCAGCATTGCTCCAGGGGAGGACTGTCTTCCTGCTTGGTCTAATCAACTGTACGTCGCTCTGGATAAGAGCGTCTGCCAATAATGTGAGGGTACAGAGGGGACATTGCTGTGACAGAGAAACTGTGCTACACCAGTGGTGGGGGAATAATAGAGCCATTAATGGGCCTACCTGTTGAGTGACTAAGCTGGGCCTTGGCATGCAGCATTAGCTCAGATGGCATCTGTGGACGATTCCCCTGAAGAAGAGCAGCTCTGTGTTTGGAAACTAGCGTTTGCGGGCTCACACCCCACCGAGGGAGCCGTGCTGCCCATTTAGCTTCATAAGCTCTCCTTTCTTGAGGGGCTTATAGACAGCATGCCTGATGGTGCCCAGTTGCAACGTCTGGGCAGAAACAAAAACGAAAAATCTTTATTACAGTACAGCTTTTGAAAAAAAAAAAAAATGTTGATCCTTAATGCGTTTCCTCATTAGCTTCACATTAGACAGTTTGCCGGGAAGGCTCTCTGCACAGTTTGAGCATGCTCAAATCAACAGCCATGCTGCTAATTCCAGGTCTTAATATCCCATAGATCCCAAAGATCTTATAAAGGGACTTTCTCTCTGAACAATTCTCTCTCTTTTTTTTACTGTACGTTCATCAATTCTCTTCAATGCCCTTAAGTATCACAGGAATCAGCTATGTGGCTCTCTCAACTAATCTCGTACCTCCTCTATTAAGCTAATGTGCAAAAGCTCTCCGTTTGTGTAAGGCATTCTGTTTGCTGGGAAGCACTACGGAGAGCCCCTGTTACTCCAGCATGTAGTCACAAAGTGTTGGGCAATTTTAGAAAGATGATCTCCTTCAATATGATGAAATTAAATCAGCAGAACCCATTTTAACCGGAAAGAAAAAAGAATAAATGGAATAGAACAACAGGATGAGCTGCCATACAACAACTCAGTTAGCATGATGCTAAATAAAAAGGTATGACCTCAGTTTAGATTTAATTGCAGCACTGTGTGGATCTGCAGTGCTATGATTAAATTGGTGAAATGCTGTCTAACTGCACTGACTGTGTAACGTAGCAGAAATAGTACTTCAAAGACATCTGCTGAAGGTGCGTCAGTAAAGAAAAGTTATCCAATAAATAACATTCAAAGGGTGAACGATAAACAAGGCCAGCTAGGTATGTATCTGAAAGGTTTAGTGTGCAAGTAAGAGGTTTTGAAAATGCACTTTAAAAATGCTCGCTGGAGAAGAAAACATTGTCTCACTGTACTTGAAATAATTAATTGTATGTTTGTTTCTAGTAATACGTATATGGCATTCTAAGCTCAGTTTCAGTAAAAAAAAAAAATTATTAAATTGGAGTGGTAATTCAAGACTTATCGGAGCAACCCACAGGAAGAGAAGCACTTTCGCTCTCCAAGAACTAATGTTTCTTTCCGTTTTTTTCCATGTGAATTGAACGTCTTACCTGCAGGGGAAACTGCTGTGCAGCCCACAGGCCCCTGGATCTTCCAGTACAGCTGCAGCCAGAGCAGGGTATTATCCTCAACAACACCTGGGTGGGAGAGGGGCAGGCACACACACGGCACTCCCACACGTTGTCGCGACTCCAGATGTTATTTTGAGCCTTTTCCTTACACAAACGGCTTCAGTCCCCACTCGTTTGTGGCACTCCCTATTGTTCGCACCGGGTGCTGGTGTGGTGGCGTCACTGATTTGTGGAGATAATAATGAGCGGGAACAAGATGGGAAAAGCTTCTCAGTGGCACGGCTGTCCGGGGAGAGTAGGACGGATGGGACTTTAATTCAGTGAGAGCACTCCTCCTCTTTAAGACGAACAGCACAATTAACTGCGAGGAATTGATCAGCTGTGGGCCCGCATGCCCGCATTTTGTTTCCAATCCCTTCTAGAACCAATTGATTTATCCCCGAGTGGAGGAAACACAGGACCTAAACTACCACTGTAATTAGACTCCACACTGCCCTTACTTCCACAATTGCATTCTCCAAGAAAGCTCTCTCTCTCTCGCTGTCTCTCTCTCTCACTCCCTCCCTCTCTCTCTCGCTCTCTCACTCTCTCTCTCTCGCTCTCTCTCTCTCACTCTCACTCTCTCTCTCACTCCCTCCCTCTCTCTCTCTCGCTCTCTCACTCTCTCTCTCGCTCTCTCTCTCTCAATCTCTCGCTCTCTCTCGCTCTCACTCCCTCTCTCTCTCCTGCTCTCTCACTCGCTCTCCCTCCCTCTCTCTCATTCTCTCTCGCTCTCACTCCCTCCCTCTCTCTCTCGCTCGCTCTCTCTCTGGTTTGAGACCGAGAGAGAGAGGAGAGAGGAAAAAAGATTTTAAAAACAAGGAAGGCTTTAGGAAAAACCTTGTGTGGTTTCAACGGGCTGAGTCACAGAACACAGTAACGAAGGAGGCACCAGCTCTGTGGATACCTTGCAGCTCAGGTTTGAGAAAAACATTTTACCTTTGTTCCAAATTCCCCTGTGAAACTGAAATGTGTATAAAATAAAAATAAAAATAAATAAAAAACATTTACAATTGTACACTATGTGCAGTGAGACACCTGCACTGCCTGCATGCTTTACCTGTGCAGATATTGCCGCAGCTATTGCGGTTGGACATCTGTAAATAATATAAATAATAATTCTGTACATAGTTATGGCATAGTCCTGACCATGGCCAAGCTGAGCAGCTGATCTTCAGCTGTGATGTCATCCCGTTTCAGAGGAGTAAGACGAAGCCATATCAAACAGCAAGCACCAATGAAATAACCCGACATCACGCAAGTGTATTCTGTACACTAGGATTCATCAAAGACGTATTGATGAAGACCGCATCGTCTTTAATAATCATGCAGAGGTGCAATTTGGAAACAGTAGTAGTTTTATCGTTAATATATGCATGTGCTTTTCCCTTTATTTTGTCACCAGTACAATGGTTCCCGGGTACACTGAAGATACTGTATACTGACGTTGTAGATGTATACCTCAGGTCAATCCAACATTAACATTCACTTGACCATAACATCTAGATACAGTCACCATTTCTTATGTATATCTGAAAAACATACGTCTCAGTGATCCTCAGGGAAAGAGCTAGCCTGCAGCAGGGCCTATTTGGTGCCTAGGCAACCAACTGAATATCCCTGCTGTATGCAATGGAGAGAGACATACATCTTTACTCCTGTACGTGGGTTCGTGCTGTGTGTGCATTTGTGCTGCGTCTAACAACCTAAATGAAGTTGAGCCTTTCATACAAGAGGCATAATCAGTTTGATATGCTAGCAGTGTAACCTGCCACAGTTCTAAGTTCACAATAAATATCCTTCAATTCTAATGTCTCATAATGTTGTACTTCTTAACAAGCATAGAACAGCAGTGGTTAATTATATTCCATTGCATCACCAATTGCTTTTCTTTTTGTAAAAGGATGGGGGAGGCGAATATGACTAAACTTTTTACACATTAAATTTATGCAAATAAAATATGGAAAAAATATGGAAATGTGCACTGCTGTCTGGGGCTTCAAAAGTATTTTCTTTATTCTTTTTTTAGGTTTGTCTACCTCCACTGCAGAGGTTCCCATTTTTATGACAGTAAATAATAATAAGAAAGGTGTGTGAAAGATGCAAAAAGAAATCCAATCCATTCAGGAAGTGAATGTTAAATGAATCAAATTAACCGAGCAATCATGTAATCATTGTTTCCATTTAATTACAAAAGATACTTTTAGACGTTATTTTTAAATTACTAAAAATGGTTTAGCACAGAAACAAGAAACAGTTGCTTGACATAACGTTTTATTGAGCCAGCTGCCATGAACTCACTAATTTAATATGCAATTTCAAATGGTGAGATTAAATTTCAAAGTCTTCTTTTCTGCCTTTCAGGCTCTAGTCACTCTAAGGAAGCTATACCCAATTTATAAAATACCTTTGTCAAACCGCACTGGGACTATTGTATGGCACTGTACTACAATAAAGATATGGAGGCGCTGGAAAAGGTGCAAAGAAGGGCAACTAGATTGATTCCCGGTATAAAAGCTATGAGTTTAGAAAAAGTTGGGGTGATCTAATTGAGGCTTTTAAAATCATAAAAAGGGATTAACAAAGTGAACTATGGGAGATTATTCAGGTTGAGTTCTGTTAGCAGACTCAGGGGGCATAAATATTCCACACAGTGGGCACTGTGGGCTTGTCAGGACAGGAAGTGGAGGCAGAAATGCTGGGGGTTTTCAAGACCAGGCTTGATACGGTGCTACAGATCTCATATTTAAGTAAGTTAAGTATTAAGTACACTTTACTGGTTGGAAAAGGCGAGCATTGTTGGGCCGAATGGTCTGTCCTCGTCCTTGTGTTATCTTATGTTATGCCGGAGTGCGAGAGAGAGGGGGTTGCTGAGCTCTGTTACTCGACCATGAGCACAAGTCCACCAATGAAACAACACAATTGTGTACTGCAATAATGTGTCAAACAGCGCAGTACTGTCATATGTCAGCCGCACGAGATAAACGAGCCATATTACATACGTTTTTACATGTAACACTACCTTTCCCGTAACTGTAGAGACAAAAGACTACATATATTGCGCCTCAATTCGCAGCTGGCGCCAGTGACCGGAGCCCCTCCGAGGAAGATTGATGGCTCTTAGTTACAGCCTTCAGCCTTGCTTTGAAGGTCCATTGTGGGCGCGAGCCTTTGAATGCAGTGACAGATGTGCCGGCCGTGTTGACCTTGCTGGACGTTGATATTTCATGGTGGACGCAGCCCCGCCTCAGGACATTAAGTACCCAGGTGCTGTCTGATACTGGAGATATGTCAGAGGAACACGCTGCCAATGTCCCGGGAAGTCATTAGGCTGCGTGTCCTTCCACACCATTCATACCGAAGCCAATCCAGACCAGAGACTGCTGCTGCTTTTTAGAATGACCCTAACCAGGATTTTTATAAGAAATAATCAACTCTACTCTACTATGATAATCACATTAACATATTTTTCTAAAAATCTATTACAAATAAAACATACATACACTTACCCTGGGTAATCCTTTGGTCACATGAAAACAATGAAATGTTTATATGTATGCTACAGTATGTTTCTTAAATGAATACTTTTTTTTTTTAATTGTATCGTAGTTTATGTAGGTAGTGGCCATGACTCAAAGAAGCAAACCTAATCAGAAACGGTGCAGTATTAACAGAGAAAATTGTGTTTTTCTTCCAAACCTAACCAAAACTAAACAAAACTAAAATTGCAACAACAGCCAGAATGCCTTGTGCAGATGAGCATTTGACTGACAGGCAATTCCATGACGACGAGAAGGTGCAGACTTTCAGTCTTAGTTGCATCCTGCAACAGAGAAAGTACACATTGTGATCAATGTTGCGTATATATACATGGTAACTAACAAAACATACTTAACTATTACTACACCCAATATTCGCCTAAACGCAATTTTGACAGCGTTTTTAACATGCCGTTAAACATGCCGTTAAATATTTTACTTTTTCCTTATTTTGGAAAAATATGGGGATGCCATTTTAATGGTATAATTCTCATTTGTCAGCTGACGCAAAGCAAACAAGTGGAAGAGGATTCTAGCAACATGCCATTCCCCTTTTAAAGCAACAGTCACACATATACATGTTGAACCTGTTTTCTACGGGGACTAGTGGCGTCATAAAACGTGACGGCCGCATTCCAGGTACAACCGAATCGACGAATGTTATGGATGTTTCTTGTCATTAAATCCTCCGATCTATCAACTGGAAGTTGAAAAATGCTGGAGTATCCCTTAAAGGTATGACATATGGATTCAGAACGCATTCTAAGGAGGAGGGAAATAAATATTAATACAGCAAGGGTTGGGGGATTCATGAATTATTGAATACGCATTAAGCTTGATTGATATTTGATCAAGCATTGATATGTAACCAAAACAGTTGTGATTGATTGACCGATTAACAGTTTATTTGCAATCTGATCAACAGCTGATCAACCACAGCTCGAGGTTGCTAATCACATCACTTTCAATACATCTCTCACTTGATTTGAGACTATCCCAACTAGACCCTGTGGGAAATTACCCTGTATACATTTTTCCAGTCCATGCATACTAGTATATGCATATTTTACTGTATGTGTGTGCGTGGCGTGTGTATGCATAACACTCATGAAGTATGAAAAGAAACCATTTACAGAAAACTGTTTTGTTTTTTTTTAAGTTGTTTATTCTAAAAATGATGACTTGAGCTGAGCTGGTTTATTAGTGGCTTTTTAATGATCTATATATAAATATCTAATGAAATTACAAACTGATTACAAAACACACAATAAATATATCAATTTCTCATTCAAAAATCACAAATTAGTTGAAACGGTATAATTAAAGTAGACTATTAAGTTCAAATAGCCCACTGTGGGGCGGCCTGTAGTGTAGTGGTTAAGGTAAATGACTGGGAAAGGCAAGGTCAGTGCTTCGATCCCCGATGTAGCCACAATAAGATCCGCACAACCGTTGGGCCCTTGAGCAAGGCCCTCAGCCCTGCATTGCTCCATGGGAGGATTGTCTCCTGCTTAGTCTAATCAACTGTACGTCGCTCTGGATAAGAGCGTCTGCCAAATGCCATTAATGTAATGTAAATAAGTCGGGGTAAATGTGAAAATGGCATTCATACACATGCGCCACAAACCTGTGTGTGTGTGTGTGTGTGTGTGTGTGTGTTTGTACACTCGGATGTTAGAACATTTTTGGATCCCAACGTCATTCGTCATTGGTTTTCTGTGTGAACCTCCCTGTGAGACACATACACTGGCGGCACGTGCACACGTCTTCCATTACAGGGGCGGGGAAATACCCCTATTGCCACAATTTCACGCACTCAGGCTGCATCACGCCGTGCGCCGCCCTGCTCTGTAATTGAATGTGTAAATGCTCTGAGGACGGAGAGTTGCATTAGCTGCCTGGCATCACATAGTTAACCATGCCTGCTGAAGAGGAGGGAAGGAAATCTTTATGCAGGTTTTCTTTTTTTTTTCTTTCTTTTTTTTTTTCCCCCACAAAATAGGGAAGAGAATGTTCAAGGTCATACATTTTCTGTTCACTGTTCAGCCAAAGCAAGGACAGAGGAGACAGGTAGTCGAGCGTGAAACAAAGACAGCCAACAAGTTTGACCTATCTCTGGCTGGCTGGCTGGCTGGCTGGCTGGCTGGCCAGTCAGCTACAACAAGGGAATCCACCATTACAGAACTCACACATTATTATACAAAACACTGTCGCGGTAGCCTCGTCCAGACAAAGACTTGGTAGGGCTAGGACAAGCCTATCCAGGAGAGTGCATCAAGGGAAGGTCTAAGTGTAGTGTAGTGGTTAAGGTAAATGACTGGGACATTCAAGGTCGGGGGTTCTAATCCCGATGTAGCCACAATAAGATCCGCTCTGCCGTTGGGCCGTTGGGCCGTTGGGCCGTTGGGCCGTTGGGCCCTTGAGCAAGGCCCTTAACCCTGCCCTTAACTGCTCCAGGGTAGGATTGTCTCCTGCTTAGTTTAATCAACTGTATAAGCTGGATAAGAGCGTCTGCCAAATGGCAATAATGTAATGTAATGTGGATGATGTATTATTATGTGTTTTGTTATTACGTTATTGTGTATAAGTTGGGACAAGTAGGTTAATGCTACATGTAGTGCTGTATTGATGTTGCACTTGTATTTTTTTAATTTTTATTAATGTATAGCTTCTGTTTGTATGTTCTGTTTGTTATGTTATAAATTTATGTTTTGTCTTCTTTTGATGGAGTGATGTCTTTTTATCCATCCATAATCTGCCTGGGGACTACAGATGATAAGGATCTCGATAACTCCAGCCTGTGATTTAATTTGAAGTGAAATCTAAAACGTTGATCAAAGTGCACCATTTCTGTTCAATAAAGTGTAAAAATAAATAAATTATTGATTAAACAAATACATTTTGTTGCGAACATTTCGCTGAGTATACACAGCACTATACTGTAATACATTGCTGTAAAGCTGCAAGGCTGCAGTTGAGAATCCCTCCCTTCATCCTAATAAGCCCTCTGAAGTCTGTGTGGTCTCTCTCCTGCACTCTCACCTAATGCCGGCCTGAGTGCTGAGCCTTCTTTATGACCAGGCTCTTCTCCATCACCAAGCGGAACTGAGCCTTCTTTATGACCAGGCTCTTCTCCATCACCAAGCGGAACTGAGCCTTCTTTATGACCAGGCTCTTCTCCATCACCAAGCAGAACTGAGCCTTCTTTATGACCAGGCTCTTCTCCATCACCAAGCGGAACTGAGCCTTCTTTATGACCAGGCTCTTCTCCATCACCAAGCGGAACTGAGCCTTCTTTATGACCAGGCTCTTCTCCATCACCAAGCGGAACTGAGCCTTCTTTATGACCAGGCTCTTCTCCATCACCAAGCGGAACTGAGCCTTCTTTATGACCAGGCTCTTCTCCAGCGCCATTACATTACATTACATTACATTACATTATTGGTATTTGGCAGACGCTCTTATCCAGAGCCACATACAGTTGATTAGACTAAGCAGGAGACAATCCTCCCCTGGAGCAACACAGGGTTAAGGGCTTTGCTCAAGGGCCCAACGGCTGGGCGGATCTTATTGTGGCTACACCGGAGATCGAACCGCCGACCTTGCGTGACCCAGTCATGTACCTTAACCACTACGCTACAGGCCGCCCAAGCAGAGCCTCAGGCTCTTCTCCATCACCAAGCAGAACTGAGCCTTCTTCATGACCAGGCTCTTCTTCCTCACAGAGCAGAGCCTCAGCCCGGGCTGGAGGCTGTGGCTAATAAAGAGAACAGACCTCCACGTGCCCAGCCCTCCTCAGGCACCCAGGGCGGGATCAAACTGGCAACCCCCCAACTGCCAGAGGACCGCTCTTACTGCCCAAACCAATGTCACCCCTGGTCTGCTCCGCAGAAGACCAGCTCAGGTTTTACTACCAACATCACCACCACCACCACCGGATCATGGCAAAGACAAAGCCTTCAACCAGACAAGGCTGGCTCACTCAAATTCTCTATCATCCTCTATGCCCGTTGAATTGATTTAACTTGGTCAAGGAGCAAATGCAGAATGTAAAAATGGTGCAATATATTAGTGGTGTGAGTACATATTCCCCGATGCGTAGCTCCAGTGTTCCTTCTTTCATGTTTTTCTTAACTACAGGGGGCTTCCAGTTGATAACATGAGTTTCCAGGCATATATAGTACTGGCATCAATTATGGAAACGCTGTGCTCAAAGAAGAAGCTTACTACTCTTAAAACTTTCATCTGTGCCCCTTTTTTTTTGCTGTTGTTTATCAGAGACATTCTTGTCTGTATTTGAAACTGTTATCTTCTTGACCACAAGAGGCAATAACATTATGTGACCATCAATAATTTGAAATAAAGTATAAAAGCCAACAAAAAAAAGGTTTTATTTGCATGAATATTATATTTTGTAGAAGATTTCCAGACAAAGAAATACATGCTCGAGCTGTATTGTAGGTATGAACTAAAACATAAAGGTAGGTTTATTTATCATTTATTATTACTTGTTTTAAATGGAAATTACATTTATTACATATTATAAATTGTTGCAAAATATTGTTTGGCCATAATTGTCCATAATTTGTGGCAGTTTTGTATGGAAATTCAGAAAGAAACAATGAATTGTAGCAGGAGAAACAACTTGATTACACCATTAAACCTTTCAAACCTGTTTCAATGCCTTCAAATAGGCTGTTTTAAAAGCAATAGCCTATTCTTTATTGAGCTCACAGTCACCATTTAAACCCTACATTCAGAAAAGATCTGCACTCAACATGAGGCCAAAACGCTCAAACATTTTGGCACACTGGCATCATCAGTGAAATGGTGTCATACCCCGATGGTGGTAACTCACCTCAGGTGTACAACAAGCTAATTAGCCAGGAATCATAGCCCCAATTTCTCAGGCAGCACATTAAGGAGTACTTAACTGTTGGCAGAAAATCCTAAATGTAATACATAATTTTAAATGGAAAATTGATTGTACTTATTTCAACCCCATGAAATGCATATAATATTAACCATACTGTGATTTCCAGGGGACTACAGATGCAGAGACTGGCTTTAGATAGTGCTGCGGCACTCGGATGTATTAGTAATGCCTTATCTGATGTTGTTTATTTCCAGCTCTTGATGCTGATTGAGAGATGTACGGGAAGGGAAGGAGATTTACCGAACAGGTAAAGCCAGCTTTGGACGGATAGCCGAGGAAACAGCCCTTAAGGTAACCGTTACTCAATTCTCCAAAAAGCCAGAGAGAGAGAGAAAGATATATGTATATATATATATATATATAGAGAGAGAGAGAGAGAGAGAGAGAGGTGTTTGTTATGTCTGTGTATACTTTGGCAAGTGTACCCTAACTGTGCCAATAAAGCTTATTTGAATTTGAGAGAGAGACAGAGAGACAGAGAGACAGACAGGCGGACAGACAGACAGAATTAGATGTTGTGGGGGGCAAGGGGGGGGGGGGTTGGCTGTGTTGTTGAACTGAGACTTTGCCCCTTGCCTTTTCACACCTCTGCACTGGGGATATATATATATAGTATATATGTATATCTGCTATATATATCTATATATAATATACTATATCAGAGTCCCATAGAAACCATGGGCAGGCTTTACACACACACCTTTCCTACAGATCTGCCAATCAGGCCCTTCTGAAGCAAAGCACCGATGTCTCCCCCCATCTGACGTAAAGTGTCGGTTTTCCTCTTCCTGTTTTACGCATGCACCTTCCCTACAGATCTGGCGTAGCCCACTTCTGCCAATCAGGTCAATGCCTCCTCCCATGTGACGCCAAGGTATTCCTGTTTTACATTTACATTTACATTTTAGTCATTTGGCAGACGCTTTTAATCCAAAGCGACTTACAAGTGCATAGGTTCTACCACAAGTCAAAGCATCACATCCAGAACTAGGAAAATACACCTGGACTGCTGTTCTAAACATATAGTCGTCATCATAAGTGTTTTTTTTTTGGGGGGGGGGGGGGGGGTTAGACAGGGATAGGGGTATCAGAAGGGGGGGGCGGGGTAAATCAGGAGGGGGGACTTTTACACATGCACCTTTTCTTTTTCCCGTTCAAATCAGCTCCCAGCTCCCAGCTGCCAGCCAATTAAAGGCGTTCCGCCCCGCCCCCGCCCACCGTTCAGTAATATTCGGCAAAGCTCTATGGTGTTGTAACACCTAGGCGTGCAATGCATTAATTATGCTCCACTGCAATCAGGAGCTGCTCAGAGTCTGATAGAGATGTTGATGGAGCCTGACAGAGGTAGTGGGTTTACACCGCTGATTAGCCCACTGCGGGCAGAGCCTTACACTGACGCAAAATACAGATATTCATGAATCAAGACGTGACTTGTTGCATCTTGGGAAACGAAGGCACTGGACCTTGGCCCAAAGGTACTTAATAATGGATAGGGAGAAATATGCTTACATACAAAATATGGGAAAAGATGATGAAATCATACAACTTAAGTGTGGTAATCTCAGGCGCTGGTTTAACTCATCTGGCGGTGGCGAATGAAACCATCACCTGTGTGCGGATGAAGAGAAATCCGGCCAATGACTGATCAGGTGGGATTGCCCACCAAAATTACCCATCAAATATTTAATTGATTCAGTTTAGGAGGAACCAACTGTAGGAGCCACCCTGAATATTAAATATGAAATGCGTGCCGCCTACATTATTTAACAGCAACACGCGGCACTCACTAATGAGCGCTTCCTCTGAAGGGGCCGTCGTATAGCCATCACTGAAGTTATTTATCTTCTCACTTCATTTCCTCTTCTCTAAAGGCTTTCTCCTGCCTCCGCCATCCATCTCGTCTGCCCAACAGATCTGATATTTATTATCTAAAGACCGAAAGCATCTGCCTACAAGGTTTGACATTGAAGAAAAAACTAAATTAGATTTTGGCAGGTATTATCTGTTAGAGAGATGCATGGGAGTCCACGTACACTGCCAAGAGGGTAAACAACACCAAAAAAGAAAAAAAATGAGAAAAAACAAATAATCCTCCTCAGACAATCTTGAAAAATGACCCCCCTCACTCTAAATCTGGGGGGTTTGTTTGACCACATAATGAAAAGAAGATAAACTACACTCCGAGACCATGATTGACTCGACTTCACCCTGGTAGATGCAGAATTTGAGCTGTCTGGAACATTAGGAAAAATAACAGCCGAAGAGAAACAATATTGGCACAGCTTAATTAAACCTAATCAAAGCCAACAAAATTAAAGTACTGTTCAATGGTTTTTTTTTTCCTGCATCCAGTATGTCATAATGCAGTGATTTCTTAGCATAATAATGTGTCATATTTTACACCCAGGTAGAAGTGTTCCTCATTGATCCACATTCAATGTCTCTTCACAGCCTGGCCCTGGCTCCTTCAGAGCGCCTCAGGGAACAGAAAGTTTACCAGAAGAGAAGGTACTCGCTGAAGCGTGCGCTGTAGTGAAATGGTGGAATCAAAGGCTTTTAGAGAAAGGCGCAAACAGTGTGTCATCTCTCACTATATTCTACTGTACTGTGCGGTAATCTCTTCCTCTCAAAAAATAACCTTTAACAGCCCCGCAGAGGGACTGCTTCGCTGTGATGGTGGACCCAGTTTGAATGGTGGAATGGCGTTTTTCTTTTAGATTTTAATATTCATTTCTCTTCTCCAAAAATGATGGCTGTCGAGTCCAAATTTTGCACTGTTAATGGACCGGTTCAGATCCAGCGAACACTTGAATGAATTGCGTTTGATTGACCCGTTAATTGAAAATTAATTTCAGCCAAGTGCCAAACCAAGTTCCCCATCCTACGCTCCGTAATTCGGACTTGTAAACTGACGCGGCGTCCCGCTCCCTGGCAAGGAGCACTGCATCTGAACCGCTGCCGCTGATTGGCTCTGGCTAACGAGAGCCGGGTGCCTCTGGGTCCGCTGCGGGAGGACGTCGGAGAAGTGGAGGTACTGCAGAAGGATGACCTGAGGAAGCCTCGCTGACTGAAACCTGCCCCTCCCCGCAAATGATGCACTCAATTCCTTATCACTGGAGTCTCACGGTTAGTTGGCCATTTTATTTCAGGAAGCCATCTCAAATAAGCCTGAGTGCTTGATAAATTCGCTGATTCCGGGACTTGCAACCGGCGGCTCGGAGGGTGAGGTGGGGAGGTGGGGAGGTGGGGGGGGGGGGGCGAGTCTCGGAATGTTGTACCAGGCCCTGGCCCAGGGGAGCCAAAAATGACAGGATAAATACGTTATTTTTCTCGACAATTCAGTTAATAAATGTAATAATTTCACGGTAAATTATGTTATTATTCCCCTTTTTTTCTCTGCACAATTCTGTCTTTTAAAGAAGTTATATATATATATATATATATATATACCCTGTCTAGTGCTAAAAAATGGTTTTCTAAAAGAATGAGTGTTTTTGCCCACCAAAAGTTCAAATGTCTTCGAAATTTGCGATTTCGCAAAAACTCAGCAGTCATGTCTATAATGTCACAGTTACTTGCAAACATCAACAGAGCTAAATTAAACTATTTTAATTGCCCTACTCAGCTGTATCCTTGCAAGCAGAAGTTGATCCGCCAAAGTAGACCAGTATTCTGGGGCAAAGTGTCAATTGTTCTGATCAGTGTTTTAGTCGGTTTAGTTTAGTGTTTCAGTTAGATATCTTTGGTGGTCAATTATATCACGGTGAACTGCATCTAAAAAAAGAAGTTGTCCGGCTGGATTGGTAGTACTCTGCATACGTGGAATTTATACTTTATTTCCATTTTTGGGTGAATTTCCCCTTTAAAAATTTCACAACCAAGGAAAAAGGTGGGGGGGGGGGGGGGGGGGTTTCTACCCAGAGCCCAAGTCTCACAATCTGCCCCGGGGCCTGGGATTCCTCTTGGCACGGCTGCCTACAACAGAATGACACATTGATCACCCTGAACACTGAGGTTTCATTATCGGCTTAATAGCCAGACCTATGCTATATACACCACCCTCAAATGCCAGTTGCTATTTAAATCCCCCCCCCCCCTTCTCGCATTGACTGTGGTGGTACCCAATGTGCTATTGTAAGTTTATGTGCTGACTTAAACTTTCCATTCCCACTCCACAAACTATCATTTCTGGAGCTCATGATTCCGTATCGCCTTCGCTCATTGCCAAACCCTTTACGCATGCACATTTATAAGTCACTTTGGAGCATATTCTGCATCCCTTAATGTGACTATAATGCCTTTTGACTCAACTCAGGTGAGCCTTTTCACAAGCTACAGCTGACATAGACGCAAAACAGAGAAAGGCTGATCGCAGGAGATAATTTTCCATCGGTGACTTTTTCACTTTTTTTTTCCAATTTCAGTTTTGTTTTGTTCTTTAATACAGGTCACTAACTTGCATGCTGATTGAAAGCAGCACTGTTAAAATGTAACCATTAAAATGTTCTACCTTTCTGCCAACTTTATAGCTGCATCAAGACACTTGCTCTAGTAATATTCACAAATGGCATAATGCAAAAAGGGAAAGGTAATTCATAATTCAATAAAAAGCTTAATCAAATTCAATTATGGAACTCAACTTGAACTAAAACTAGCATGCACAGGGCGGTCTCTGCAACCTACTGTAGGCCGCTAAAAGCTGTCATTTTAAACCATTTATTTTCATGTAATTAATTTCCATGAATCCATCCGATTTTGGCTGAGTTCCATGGTACTGATCATGCTAAATGTCAAATCATAGGCAACGAATATAATCAATGGCTGGCGTTTGGTCTTTAAATTTCACTCTTCACTGGCTCTTAGCTCCCATTGAGTAGCTGCAGCTTTGAGTTGAACACTCAGTTGATCTATGTTTACAAATGTAAATCAAATACTGCCAGGCCTCGCTATAATGTGTAATGCATAATTCACTACTTAATCGCACTGTCTCATTAAGAGGCGAGCTTGTGTGCTGTCAACATAAAACAACTGTGCTCTATTTCCATTTTCCAGAGACAGGACACTAAATGTACAAGAAAGAGAGTAAAACTTCATTGGAGCAGTCATGGCTGCTGAATGCAAAACAATGACGAAGAATATCGGTTATATATTGCTGTGAATACATATTTGGACAGTGGCACAAGTTCTGTTGTTTTGGTTCTGCACTGCAGTACATAGTCTGCACTTTAACCTCATATTCTGTCAGCTTTCATTTGAGGGTATTTACATCGACATTGGATGAATCGTGTAGGAATTACAGATCTTTTTACACAGTCGCCCCATTTTAGGGGAGTATAATAATTGGACACTTGGCTCAATGTGTGTCCTTGCATAATTAGTTAATGCACAAGGAAGCTAACTAAAGGTCTATTTGTGTTGATTTTAAGCACGGAGTATGCAATGCAATGCATATGTGTTGGCATACAGAGCCAAATATCTAATCAGCCAATCATGTGGGAGCAACTAAATGCATAAAAGCATGCAGACATGGTCAAGAGGTTTGGTTGTTTTTCAGACCAAATGTCAGAATGGCGAAGAAATGTGATATAAGTGACTTTGACCGTGGAATGATTGTTGGTGCCAGATAGGGTGGTTTGAATATCGCAGAAACTGCTGATCTCCTGGGATTTTCACGCACAACAGTCTCGGCAAGTGTACAGAAACCAAAAAACATCCAGTGAGCAGCAGTTCTGCAGGCAAAAAACGTGTTGTTAATGAGAGATGTCAGAGGAGAAGGGCCAGATTGGTCAAAGCTGACAGGAAGGTGACAACAATGCAAATAACCACACATTACAACAGGAGAGCAACTCATGAACACATAACGCGTCTCTAAGTGGATAGGCTACAGCAGCCTTAATAAGTCTAAAAAAGAAGTCTAATAAAAACCTAATAAAGTGCTCAGTGAGTGTATATTTGATCTACGGAGGTATATGTCAAACTCAGTCCCATTCATTTTGGTATTTACAGTGAAGCTCTTTGTACTGAGCACAAGGCAGGTTCAGTGCATTGTGATTTCATTTTCCACAAATTATCACATCTAGTAGTTTCCCTGGCCATATGAACCTACTTTCAGTCATTAGAATCCCACTGTTTTCATCTGTCACTCAAAATGGGTCACTGAAAAATGTCACACCTCATTCACCATAAAGCAGTTGCTTGAAAAATACCCAGGATAAATGACGTAAGATGAAAAAATAAGCATATTACCTTTACTAGTCAGCATGGCATAGGTTACAATGTTATTTTTTGCATTTAGGGCGGGTATATATTCCAGGGCATAATATGTCTTTGAAAATGTATTTTTTATTTTTTATTTTTTATTTTTCATTTATTCCATTCCATTTGATTCTGGATGTATTTATTTCTTTCGAATAACCAATGCTATTTTGACACGCGATTATCTTCACACATCAAAGGAGAGTATTTTCTCTGGCGAGGAGGTTCTCTGTTTTAATGCGCTTAGTACTCCGGGCCACACTCGGGGATTTGAGGCAGCCTCCATGTATTGATGAAAAAATAAAAAGGACTTTGTTCTGCTGCTGCATGCAGAAAGCTATCGCCAGAGAGGTCTAGAGGTGCAGTCAGCACTGCAGGTATAGCGGCTGACAGCGGGCATTAAATAATGACGGATTTGGACGTGTGCGCGGTATCTGCAATCTTCATTTGCAATCGGCTACTCTGTGTTTTTGCCCAATGTGTCTCAAGAGGGAGCGCAGACATCCTTAGCAATGACGTTTGCTACATTAATAATTGATTAACAGTATAAATAATCATTCGGGGGGTTTAAGAGCAGAACCTGGAACAACATCCTATATCTTCATTGGCATTGCATTTCCCCCCCCGATTCCTTAAGGAAAGCAGTCAGAAAGCAGATTAGCCATATACATTGTAGGGGTTTGGTGGAGTTGTTTTGTTTCTTATCTGCATTATTTCGCAAGAAATCTTGAGTCTAGATCAACTCCACGCACGACATTACAAATGAAGATTGTACAGCGAGTGAACAATACATGGACCGGCCAATATAAAGTCACGTAATAGGATGATACGCCACCATGTGTGGCCAGTACAGCCAGCATGCCCTGTGGAATACGCCACCAGCATCTGACATTCTGCACCGCGGATAAAACAGCACTCTGCGAAAGTCAATTCACTCTCACGTAGTTGATGGAGGCTGAAAATGGCTCGGGCGTCGTTTCTACAACGTCCCGTAATGCTCAATTGTGTTCGCAGCCGCTGACAGAGAAGACAATGACAGCCATCTCTGCAGGAAGGAAGCGCTTTAGCAGGAGTGGCGATGACCACAGCGCACCATTAACTGACATTCTGTTCCTTCGTCCTGCGTTCTGAGGGGCATTCCAGGAAACACTGTCATTACAGAATCATCAAAACCTGTCTCAGCACTGCCATTTTCACTTATTTATTACTGTAACTACAAATAATAACTCGGAAAATGCAATCTGTGTTAACAAATAAGGGCTTTAAAAAATATATATATATATATACAAAAAAATGACATGGATTGTTATTTCAAAAAGGCGTTGCAGGAAACCGAGCACGCAATTTAAAACCGAGCCAAGATTACCAGCTTCGCAAATCAAAACCCATCAAGATCACATGTTGTTATATCTTGTAAGAGAGATTAAACAGCTTGACTGTGTTTGATATTGGTCACACGTCTTTATCCCGACGCACACACACACATACACAAACAGCCGTAGCCAGGGGAGGTCTATGATATACAGTAGCCGACTGAAGTCCAAAGGTATTCAATCTATGAATACATTATAGGTGTCCCAGGCCACCTTTGTGCGTAATCAATTATGATATTTGAGGTTCAGGGGCAAACTGTGTCTTTGCATAATTTAACATTCTCCTTGATTGCAACCGACCTGCTCTCCGCAATTTTCCTTTTCTGTTAGCTTTACAGATATTCAGGCTAGCCCTCGATCTCCATTAAGGGAGGTTCGCATTGATCAAGGGTCGTTCATTATTTATTTTTTGTTACAGCAATCCACGTCCCTCTCGCATTCTTGTTATATGTGATTAATGTTTCCTGATGTCTGGGGGGAAATTATGGGAATAAAACGAGAATATCCACTTGTAAAAACAGAATATGCACTCATAAAGTCCCCCCCCCCCCCCCCCCCCCCCATTGCAAGCTCATCGGACCATGAAGGAAAGGCCAGCAGGCACCATTGTGATAATTTAGCTACGGTTGATGAGTTTATGAAAGACTTGCCAACGACGACATCTATGAAATGAGGAAACACCAGTGGCTGTCCCAGCATAAATTGTTCTTCATTTTCCCCGTGTTTTGAATTTTTACTACATGCTCAATATGTGTTCCCTTGTGATTCATTTATGTCCCGCATAAATTGAACGCGCGGTCCCCGCATCGCAAGTTGTGGTCTGTTTACACTTTGTGCTCGGGAGAGATTCGCAATATCACAGCGGTGTGATGTGGTGCATTGCTGCTGCCAAACGCCTCTGTCATTACGATGGCTTCCTCCCCTCCTCAAAAGTGACAATGGGAAAAGCCATCCCCACACACACACACACACACACACACACACACACACACACACACACACCCCATCAATTTAAACCAATCCAAATATCCGAGCTCCGGAAAGCACACAGAGGGGAAATTGTGTCTCTCTGTTTATGATACTCATCTGCACGGGGGTTAATGTCGCTGCCTGTTTACCGGCTCGTTCCCGGACGGTTAGCGGACTGTGTTTTCACCTAGAACGGCTTTTCCTCCTCGTTAGAATCCAGAGGGCCGCATCACCTCCGACAAGAACCGCGAGGACAACCGCCCAACATCGGGAGAGCGGACTCAGCGCCTCTGACAGAGACCTGACATGGCGGAGAGGCGCTGATTCCACTGCAGAGTGAAGTATGGCCTGGAACAGCAGGGCGATGAGTGGAGCCAGGAGGTGCGGGAGGGTCAACACAAAGCACTCAAATGAGTCTTCAATGACAACATTGCCTCTGGCGTTCAAGCGCTATGCTCATGAAGTTTAGACAGACTGAGGTTTTAGATTTTAAATGGATGGATTTATTCTTCCATTAAGAATCAATAGAAAACCATAAATGGATGAAATAGCTGGATCTTAAATATCAAAGCTAGGGTTGACTTATTTGTTGATTACATCAGTTTACTCTTTGACTAACCTATCAACGAATTTGGAGATTTAAATTATTATTTTTATAAAATACGATAATTGTATTTAATTCATGCTGTGTATTTAATGCTCTTCTGTTGCTTGTTTGCTTGTGCTTTCTTTCAGAGGGGTGACATGAAAACAGGGGGGTAATTAATTGTAGATTGGGGTGGATTCAGAGCTGCCCTGCTCTGTGACCAGATCTCTCTTGTCCAACAGCAGACAGGTTGACGGCTTCTTTCATTCGAGTAACAGTTAGATCAAGTTTAGGAGTTGAGCATGAAGCGTGTTACCATTTGACACTTTTTCCACTGTTCTGTGCCAGTAAAGGTCTGGCCAGCTGCTGACTGCAGAGTGAAAGTGCTTATTCAGTTCCCTTTATAAACTATATTCAATTTTCACTTCTTCACCGCTCTCTCCTGTTTTCAGAAGTACAGGTTTGACAACCTTTTCAAAAGTAAAAAAAAAAAAAAAAGATTTAATCTGTGCACATTTTACATGGACAGAATTTTATTTTATACAGGACTGTCAGTTTCAGAGAAATTTCTGAAAATACCGCCAGTAGCATCTCAAAATCACATTAGCCTTCGTCCACCTTCAATTAAAGCTAGATAGATTCAAACCCCTCTACCCAAACTGTTAGAACACGCTAACCCAAGATAGTGCAAGGACACAGAAGAGAATGGAGTAGTCCTTACCACCTTCCACTAACTTTTAAATAAAGAATAAGGTTTGGCCCACTTCAAACACCACTCCTGATCTGATCTGCACCGTGTAACCTGAAGGCTGTCATACTGGACGGCTGGGCCACTGGGAACACTGGGAACAGCCTCTGACAGGCCCCAGTCCCCTGCCACTAGATCCTCCTCACACGTTTCAGTTCCACACGCTCCATTTCTTACAGCCAATGAGCAAATAGATACTGCATATCACTCAGACATTTCCATTGCCGATACTAGACAGTTTTGGGGTTTTTGTTTCTAAATTAGAGCAACATATATTTGAAAAAGAAGAATTTTAGAGATTAAACCAACCGAAACACCACTGCAGGCTATACCCACGATTGCCGTACCGAACTAATGCATCTGCACAGTGACCACAATGCACTGCAGTCCAGAAACCCTCACTGCCCATGGGCAGAATGCAGAGGTTTTCTGACATGTTGGCACTTTGGTTGCATACAGTATATAGCACATTGATGCATGGATGTGTTTTGTTTTTTTGTTTTTTTTTCTCGTAATAGCACAAGTTGGCTGGCATAGTCTATCTATTTTTATGTGTCATAAAAAGAAAGTAATGCTTGCACTTATCTGCAATTGTGTTAAGAACAAATGGTAATTGAATAAATAGGCTGGTGTGCCAATGCAATATGCTATTTCTGCACCATTGAAATCTCACACGTTTGAGTTGGTGAAACTTCATATCTGTCATCGTTCTAGGTTTGCTGGACGAGGACGAGGCTAGCTTCTTCATCTCACAAGAGTTGGCGAGGCCAGGTGGAATAACCCAGCGCTGGAATAACCTGCTGGATTCACAAGCCCAACATGGCAGGGTAATCACTCAAACAACAGAGCAAAGCCTTATTACAGCGCGCTGGCCACGCACCATTCCCACCAGACCGGCCGTGCCCCTGAAATGGGTTCCTCTGTTCCTCTGTTCCTCCGTTCCTCCAGAGTGAAGGCCTGGCCGCTCAAGATGCCATAAACAGATGTTGACCAAAAAAAGTCAAATTGTGTGCAATTTTCCTTTCCTTTTCAGCTCTCCTTATTTTCATTCATCTGTATACAGGGTGAGTTGACTGAGCACACATGCTCCTTTGCACCAATGCCCTGTTAATGCCCCCCCCCCCCCCCCCCCCCAAATAGTCTAACCTGCATGTGTTTGTACTGTGAGAGGAAACCAGAGTACCCAGAGGAAAAACCCAGAGGAAACCCACACAGACACGGGGAGAACATGCAGACTCCACACAGACACAGGGAGAACATGCAGACTCCACACAGACACAGGGAGAACATGCACACTCCACACAGACACGGGGAGAACATGCAGACTCCACACAGACACGGGGAGAACATGCAGACTCCACACAGACACGGGGAGAACATGCAAACTCCACACAGAGAGGCCAAGGCTGGGATTAAAACCCAGGACCTTCTTGTTGCCCCACTCGTGTGCAAGCTACAACCACAGCACTGTCCTCAGCATCTCCCTCAGGAGGGAGCCCCTGGAGCCATTCTTCTGGATGCATTAATTCATTTATTAATTCATTCTTTTATTGAAATATACAGTACTGTGCAACAGCAATGTATAACATTCTGTACAGATAAGATTCTTTCAAAAAAAATTAAATGAAAGGTCAATTTGTCAGAATAGTTAAAAACTGAATCAAATCAATATTTTTTGTGACCACCCTTCGGCGTTAAAACTGCATCCTGCAGACTTTGGTTGGCTCCTTGCTTCTAATCTCAGACAGCCTTGATCAAGTTTTTATGTCAAAAGTAGTCAATTGCTTAGAGTAATATGTTCCTTTTTTTAAATTAAATACAAAAATGTCTCTGCAAAATTAAATCTTTTGGAAAATGAATATTTGGAAATCTCAAATGTGTTCTTTTGTACTAACACACACAAAAAAATAAACATATATATATATATATATAATAAAGTCTAGGGTGCCTAAGACTTCTGCACAGTACTGTATTTATTTAGTTTTAGCAGTCTCCGCTAGCCTCCGACAAAGTGCCTAATTCTCCCAAGCTAACATTTTGGATGGGTTTGTCTCTCCTCGTTTCAGAACATTTTGCAATATAGTGTACTTCATTGGAAGCGATGACTGCCTTTTGGAAACAAACAGCAGCAAAGTTTAAGGGGATTGCGGCTACCGTGTGGATTTGGTGTATTGACTGGATGTCCCCGTTTTGTAGCTTAAAGGCTTGAGCGGAGTACGCCCTTAAACGTGTGAAGATCCACAAGGCTGCCAGGCCTTCAGGTAGAAGACCCCTCACATCTGCTCCAGTGGGACGCAGATGTTCTTGTGTGGCAGATTCCTGTGCCAAGGCGCTGAATTTTTAGTGTTATTAATTACGGACTTAAGCTTGCATTATTTAATGTCTTACATATTTTCCCACAGTGCGCTCATTTAGACTGCTAAACCGAACTGGGAAAAGGTCACAGTTAATTAGATTTCAGGAGTTATCTTGTCTGGCCTTGAGAATAATTAGGAATAACAAACGGAGAGAGAGCAGATATTAGCGTCCCCGGACAAGCGAGGGCACGCGGGTGACGATCAGGACAGCCGTCCAACAGTGGCTTACAGTGGCCCTGATTACAGCGGCAGGCCAGAGTCCCCAAACTCTAAACGGCTCGGCGTTACTCAACCGAGAAGAGATCACAGCCAGGGCATGTGGACACTCCCAAAGCCTTCAGCTTTCCACATACCGCACGAAATAAAACGAGATAACATCGTATACTATATGGACAGATACAGGAAAAAAAATGTAATAAACTGCTTGTACTTCATATTGTGCATCATATTTACCTACTTGATATTTATTTTAATTAAGAATGCAGTTATGTATTTGATTACAGGAGCAGGGCTGCTTTCTGAAGACCAATCAATGGTCTCTCCTGTTACCTTACAGCTCTTTCCAATTCCTAACCATTTTATAATTGAATAATAATAATAATAATTTTTCCTTACTGAGTTCACTTCTTCAAAACTCTTCCTACAACTCTCTGCACAAACACGCAGCTTGGTGTATCAGGGTATCAGTTCTGTAATGCGGTGTGCAAACATTTTCAAATTGGGCCGTAGAAATGTACAGTTTCATTGGTGGTTGAGCTTGAGTGAGAAATTAATTAAAGATATTTGAAATCTGTGTTAATTGAGTGCACTTTTTTTCTAAGTTCTCTCTATGGTCCACAGAGTGTTGCTAACTGTGAGAAGAGTTTTGAAAAAGTAAACTCGGTATTGGCTCGCAAATTGTGAAAAACTGTAATTATCACTATGTGCTGAAACCCACCCAAACACAAAGTCCTGTGGGCCTAGCCCGGCAGAATTATAAAAGCCCGCTCAGTACAACTGAGTAGGGGTGGTGTCAGCACTTCTTGCATTCAGTCGGTACTAAACAAATACTGAGCTGAAGCTAGAGAACATTTAAAATGGTGGTACAAAAGAATAATTAGAGGACAGAGTACTGTAGAGGGTCTGATTGTTTGTTCCTCTCTGTTTAGCTCGTACGCCTGTGGTGAAGTAGATACAGATTTGGGTGTATAAGACTGCCAGCGGCACAATTTCACTGACAATGGCAATGTGTTCGAGCATTTTCATCATTTAGTCTCATCTAAATGAAAAACGTTGAGCGTTGATCTTCTCTCAATGTGGTTACTGAATGCTTTCAATCTAATAGCAATGTTATCAGTAATGCCATGGCACAAAAATTAATGGCACAACTTTGATTGCGATTTCCTCTCAGATTGCCAATGTGCAACGTTTTGATTCCAACATTTAAAATTTTTTAAAAAAAATACCATCATCGGTTTCGACCAGTAGATTTGAACACAATAGTTGTTGTCAGGTTTAGTTTACCAAATGAAAAATGCGTGAAAAAAATATTAGATCCTGGACACTCAGACAGCCTCAACTTGAAAATTAGCCGCTGAAGATGCAAACAACAATGGAGGAGCCACAGGGCTCGGAATCGTGGGGTGTGTGGAAAAGAAGACAAAATCACTTCACTGTATCTGGTTATATTTGCTTCAATTTTCCGTCACGGGACGAGAGGTTCTCCAACTAAATAATAATAAAATCCTATCACCCTACCATAAAATCCCCCCCCCCCCCCCCCCGCCTCCGCACTTTTTGGGAACCCACATATTTATTTGTGCTAACGGTGGAGCGGCCCTTTGAAGCTGCTTTGGCTGAGAGATATGGCTCTGTGCTCCAGAGCTCGCAGTGGATTACCATCTCAGTCAATGGCCTTCAAAGGGGGAGATAAAGAGAGCCCTCGCCCGCCAGCAGCCCCGGGCCGGCTGCGAGCCGCTGTGATCCATTGACGGTCTTTGGAGGGGGGGGGAAAAAAGGCTTTTCCGGGAGGCAGCTGGATTTCCCGGTGCGTGGCACGGGGCTCCATCTCCACCGCTCAGGATGGGGCCCCCCCGTTCTCTGAAGAGCTCGGTCAGCCCGCCGCTGCGCGAGGAGACGGGAATGTCGGGATAATCTCACCGGGGTCTCATTTAGAAAATCCATCCATCCATCCATCCATCCATTATCTGAACCCGCTTATCCTGAACAGGGTCGCAGGGGGGCTGGAGCCTATCCCAGCATACATTGGGCGAAAGGGAGGAATACACCCTGGACAGGTCGCCAGTCCATCGCAGGGCACACACACCATTCACTCACACCATTCACTCACACACTCATAGCTACGGGCAATTTAGTCTCTCCAATCAGCCTAACATGCATGTCTTTGGACTGTGGGAGGAAACCGGAGTACCCGGAGGAAACCCACGCAGACACGGGGAGAACATGCAAACTCCGCACAGAGAGGCCCCGGCCGACGGGGATTCGAACTCAGGACCTCCTTGCTGTGAGGCGGCAGCGCTACCCACTGCACCATCCGTGCCGCCCCCATTTAGAAAATGCTCTTTAAAAAAAAAAAAAAAAAAATGAGTCAACTTTCATGACAACTAAATAACACAAAAATACATATCAGATTTGGATTTTGTGTGTGTGTGTGTGTCCGTCCACTTTCGGAAGAACTTGGTGCGAATCACAGAGGCTGTTCGATCCATTTTAGCACACGCTGACATGGTAATGGTGATCCACTGCGACACTGTGGTGGGGAAGCTGTTAAAACAGCGAATAGAGCAGAAAATACTTCCGAACGCAGGGACCTTGCGCGGTTATTTGTCCAATATTGGTCCAGTTCACATCAATCGCACGTCCGCGTTTTAGTGTCTGGGCTGGTCAATAAGCGGCAATAATCATAAACCACGATTACCGTTGTACGGACGTTAGCTTGTGGTGGAAGCGGGCGCTTCCGCGTGCTCTGTTCGGAACACGGCGAAGGAAGGAGTGTTTTGTTTTGACGGTTTTTTAGGGCGGGGCTTACGAACGGTCAATTAACATATATTTTTGTCACCACTTAATTTGTAAATGCTACAGCTGAATGCACCAACAAAACAGAATTTGAAATGCAAATATGGATTTTATAGATTTTTTTTTTCTTCATATTTTTGTGAAAATTCATTCATATTTTATTTTTTCATTGTGACACGTAATGGATTTATAGCAGAAAGATAGACGAATATTTCAATATTCCAAACCTGTGCTCATCTCATTCTGGACCAAAATGCAATCTGAAAGTTTTTTAAGTATTCTATAAAACTGCACAATGTTATCCCCTTGGTCACATCGCTTCACGAATGTATGACATTACATTACATTATTGGCATTTGGCAGACGCTCTTATCCAAAGCGACATACAGTTGATTAGACTAAGCAGGAGACAATCCTCCCCTGGAGCAATGCAGGGTTACGGGCCTTGCTCAAGGGCCCAACGGCTGTGCGGATTTTATTGTGGCTACACTGGGATTCGAACCACGACCTTGTGTTTCCCAGTCATTTACCTTAACCACTACGCTACAGGCCACCCATATAAGAGCCTGAGACCAGATCATCTATTCATATGTTCCTACTTGTTTTCCTTCCTCTATTAATAACAGGACAGCTCTATTCAATAAGTTCCCCGTGATTTGCATGACTGTTGAGACTAGTGTAATTTTCCGAAGGTGCAATATTAAGCCAGAATTTGCAATACTAAGCGTACAATATTAAGTATCCCTCTCGTGAGTCTGCGGTAATGTCTGTACATGTACAGACACGGTTTAGGTGGATGGGAGCAGTAGGGTGAGGGAAAATCAATTCAGAGTGCTCCCTGTCCAGAACTGAGCAGATGCTTATCAGGCCAGCCTACAGAGGAGTTATCACACAGGCGATCTGAGACTTGTCACGGCCAAAAGAAAAGCCAGCCATCCGCATATCGATCAAGGATGGCATGAATGTCTAAAGAGAAGCCATTGATTATGTCAAGCTGGGACAATGTAGCATGTAGTTATGCACTATAAGATAGCCCTCTGAGACAGCCGGGGCAACATTTGGTTGTTTTAAATTCAAAAAGCTAATGTCCTCTTCCTCTTGAACTGTGTTGGGCTGATTACTCGGAAATGTAATCTGGTACTACAAATTGCAAGACTAAAAAAAATAATTAGTAACATCTGTTGGATTTCACAAAAGGTAAAAACTACAACTCAGCCCACGGTTGGATCATGGCCAGTTTCACAATCAGCCAAGTACCTGAATATGGAAGATTCTGCATGCGCACTGCAATTAATCAAAGGCACGAAAGGTAACTTCAGACTTCTAACGGTCAAGAGAGGAATAGCAGGGACAAACACCTTCAAACCACAACACTGTTTATCCCTCCCCCTTCTCTGTGAACACGCTGATGTTGAAACGGCATTGGCTGTGACGATTAGAACCAATTTTCAACCAATGAGCTTGAATTATTGTACATTTATACAATGTTTTGGTACAGAGTGTCGTCAACTGTATATTTTGAAACCCGAATTTAGGAACTAGAAACAAAGGCAGAGGATAAGTCAGCATGTCAGTGAGCCTTTTTTCAATGATAGGAAGGGATTTACAATGGTCTTGTAACAATGTTTTAACACACGAATCTTACGTATTGTACCTTTAAGTACCTAAACTTGTGCAGCGCTTAATCCGACTATTCATAGAAAGTGTATTATATACAGTGCATTTTCTCCACGGTCTACTTCAGCCTTTCTGTGGCTAAGCTGCAGGGTCTGACCGACAGTTTGGAAATCCCTGTTTCCACAGCGCACACACAACTGCCGTTCTGAAATGAAAGAGGATACCTATCGCATCTATCCGCTTCTGTTTTCCTCACTGCTTCTAAAAGGCCTCCCCCTTCACAATTCATACATTATTCTTGTCCTAAACAAAGTTTGAGCGCACAGCCTCGGTCCCACGGAGGAAGATTTGTAGTTATCTCCCCCCCCCCCCCCGCGAGAAAGAGACGCGTTTAAAAAGAACTGTTCTGATTCCTGCGCCAGATACGGGCACACAAAACACTGTTTTTAATTCCCCGGAGCGATGCAGTGGTTTGTATTTCATTCCCTTCCTCCGAATGTCTCGCAGTGCAGCCCGCGGTCTGTGATGCCTGAGTTTGCGGTGCTTCTTCTCCTCGACAGGGCCTATATTAACCTCGCTGGTGCTTTTAAGCAATGAAATAACCCCCGAAGTGTGTGTTTAGTTATTGGGTAAATTCCCATTCGTTGGGCAAAGCATGCTTGTCAAAAGTTGTATTTATGCCACGGGCAGTTGAGCTGTTCATTTGAGTAACTGTGGGATATAGCACCTTCATGCATAAATCTTGTATTATCTCTGCAGAAGGGCTTGCGTGCCCTGTGCCACTTTGTTCACTCCGCAATAAATATCACTTTTTCTGCCTGCCTTTGCAGTGGGACCGAGCCGTTTACAGCCCTCTAAACACATCAGATAAACAACCAGCAGGAGCACTTAGGTACGTAAATACGGCACCAGCAAGCAAATCGAAGCAGGAATGTTTCAAAACCATAAGAGTGAAAAAAAAAAACGAAAAAAAAAACGTGCACAACCATTATGTTTGACCTGGCAGCAGAGTTGCTTTTTAAAAGACCTTCACAAAAACTTTGCAGCTTTTAAAAAAAAAAACATATAAATAAATATATAAATACAAAATCCATTAAATCTCAGGCCTTGATTTATCAACTTTCAATTTTGTCTTTGCTATCTTTGTAACAGTTATTGGAGGAGACATTGATTGAAAGAGCAGGGAGAGTAGAAATCTTTGACCTGCATCCCAAGGGCTGACTGGACAGCCTCCAACAGGCGGGCGGGGGGGGGGGAGAAAAATCTCCCTGGCCGATATCCTGGCCATTCACAGAGGGCCCGGCCCCGTCCTGACACGCCTCGCAACTCCATCCCAGGCACCGGGAGACTATCAGTGCCCGGGCGGGTATGAGGGCAGGGGATCAGCGAGATTGATCCACGCCTGAGGGGCAGCGCTTTAATTTTCTCGAAACGCCTCCGGAAATCTCTGCCGGGATGAGTGACAGGTCTCTCTCTGCTGAGGATCCCTGTCTGAGTCCACACCGATCGGCAACAACAGTGGCCAAGGGAAGGCCTTCACCGCAAAGACACCCCATCACAAAATCATCACACTTTCATAATACAAGCACACTTGCTGAGAATGTACTTCACAAGTCCGGCCTTAACGTTCCTGGTATTGAGAAACAATACAAACAAGTGATTGTGAATAGGTTACAATTGGTCAATAATAGGAAAGAGACTATACTCCAAACCAGACTACTAAAGTAGTCTAACAAGGATGCACCGTAACGGTACAAGTTGCGTCCCATATTCATATACGGCCACTGCATTCTCTGTCCTTGTGTTCTTGGAGGTGTGCTCTCCCAAGCACACTTGCTGAGAATGTACGGCATTAATGTTCTTGGTGTTGAGAAACACCCCCGAGTCAGATATCTTTATTTTTGTCGACATAAAGTAGAGAAACAGGCCCACTTTAGGCTCTGCGCTTTTCAAATTACCTGGGTGTGTCAGGGAGCGTTTAACAGCCGCTTTTGATTCTGCAGCCATCGTGCCAGTTAAGTTTTATCTCTTTGCTTTCCAGCTATGTTCCACTCAGATTGAGGAAAGTTATTCCTTTTGTAAACAGCAGATCCGTCTATTTTTATTTTGTTATAGTTTTATTTTTATTTTTTTATTTTTTTTGAGGCCATCACATTTTTCAAGTGATGATCAAACGGTTGCCGTCTAAGTCTTAACCCACAGACTGCGGTTTGGTAAAAATCCTCACGTGTAACCACCAGCAACAGCTTCAAGTGGAAAAAAACATTCGGTGATACATTTCTTGTGTCAGAATGTTGTTTTGGAGAAGATTGCGGGGCGGGGAGGGAGGGGGGATTTTTCTCATAACATTTATTTTAGCGAAAAAAAAAAAAAAAGCATCCCTTCTGTAATGTGCCAGGAGTATGACTTGTGCAGGTGTAAGTGTGTTTCTGCGGAAATCGTTCACTGTACCGGCAGGGTCCCGTCGAAACATGGCCGCTCCGAGCCGCCAATGTCACTTTGGCCAGAGAATGTCATTGAAGTCCTATTATAGCCGCCATTATTACAGCGAGACGGTAATCTTCTGTGAGTGATAGGCAATTGAACCAGTCCCTCTTCTGAAAGATGTTATCTTCTTTCCTCCTTAATCTAAAATCCTTCAAAACTTTTTCATTAAGAAGCCGAAGCTTGAGCAGTTTACTTCATGTGTGTGTGTGTGTGTGTGTGTGCACGTGTGTGCATGTGTGTGTGTGTGTGTGTGTGTGTGCACATGTGCGCTGGCGACTGTGTTAGAGAGACAGAGATTTAATGATTCGACCGATAGCATCTACATACTATTGACGAGCAGTTTGTAATTTCACCGTACAGGAAATGCATGTAAAGTCGTAGTATTGTCAAAGAACAATCAGAAACGCATATTTTGCGGAAATGATTTAAGGTTCCATCACAGACGGTGTGAGCGCAATGCCTTGAGGCCTTCAACACCACAGACAGATTGTGACCATAAATCAGCACAGAAGTAAGTGTCATTCGATCATTACCAGCGAGGTACAAGTGATGTGGTCCCTTGGGTTTGAGGAGAGTGAGTAATTGCCCCTCTCTCTGCGGGGACCGGTCGCATGATTTATGCCCGGGGAAAAAGATCACAGTCACTATTCTCCATCAGGAGTCATTAGATAAAAGATAGCTCGGGGATCGCTGAAACGGTTTAAGTCCAGCATTTCCAATTGGTTTCCACCTCTGCATAGCCATGTCTTTACGTGTAACCGTAAGAAGAACTGTCATTTTCCATTCCTGCCAGGCCGTGTTAGCGTTTATAACATGACATACTATATACGGCATGTGTGGACTTTTTATTCATGCTCCTTACAAACACGTAGACGAGGAAGTCAGCGGGCGCAAGTGAAGCCTCATTATGCTCCAGCAAAGCTAGACAATCTCATAACTAAAACATAAAAAACTGCAGGTGAATTAGATTTTGTCCCCACACACTGTACTTCATCAAACTTGCATGCGACAGGACCCTGACAAGATTTGAAATAACCACCACCACCACGTGCATTATGTTTTATTATATTTCATTTGGAATTTCAATGGTAACATGTTCCATATAAAAGCCACGAGAGGCCAAGAGGGCAAAAGTTCATTGCATGGTTCATTTTATTTCATCGCTGAATGTCTTTTGGGATTCTGCTGCTACTGAAGAAGTTGAATCTGACTAATTAAAATTCCATCCAAATTCCAAATTCCATTTATTTAACCAAGTTAATCTCATTGAGATATAACATCTCTTTGGCAAGAGGCAACTGTCATATTTGTCATATTCCTTACAGACAATGACAAACATAAAACATATAAACTGAAAAATATTTTGAACATTATAAAACAGTAGATAGAAAATAGCTACATAAAAACTGTCAAAAGTGAAGAGTAAAAAAATAAAAATAAAAAAATTATTTAAAAAAACTCCTGCAGAAAATCTCCTGCAAACATTTTTGGAGATAATTTCAAGTCGCAAAATCAAAGAAATCGGAAGGCGTTGTTTACCCAACTCTGAGCAGAGCTAAATTACAAATGGCGAAATATAGTCCAGGGAACACAGATAGTAGTTACCTTGAGGGATGATGTGCACACTGCTGCAGCAAGGCGGCTTCAAAATGGCTTTATAAACGGCAACCAACTTTCACATAGTGAGTGTAGGGATGAGAGAGAGCTTTAGAGTTTGAGATAAATTTTAACAGGCCCTGGCAGACGGTATGAAGTCTATCGAGGACTGAACCAATCATAAAACTGTATGTTATGTCTCTGTAATCCAATACAGCGTGAAACGCACCAGAAACAAGTACTTGTCTTTCTGATAAGAATCATTATGCCGCGCAAAATGAATAAAGCAATTGTCGCAAGCCGCAGAAAGTTGCATTTATACCGAAATGAAACATTAAAGTGTGAAGCACAAATCCAAGTACACACTTCAGATTTAATCATGGCCGTGCCGGGTTGGCCAACATAAATTCAATAAAATGGGAGAAAATGGAAAGACGGTAGTTTTGGGGAACAGAGAAAATGTTCTGTAATAGATCTAGGCGAAAGAAAAAAGCAGCAAAGAATCCAAATAGAGAATTTATCATGCCATCACATTAACTTATGCAACCGAAAGTATCAGTATATATATTAAGGAGGCTTTTTCTACACTGAGGGAGAAGTATTGGCCAATTTGACTTCTTTATAAGATCAGGGCACATCTACACACAAGAGAAACAAGCTAAGAATCGCCTCCTTTTATCGCAACGACGATAACCAAACAACAGAGAGAGGAGTGTTTGACTGCTGCCAAGAGGCAGAGGAACATTGTGGAAGAACAGTCTTTGTGTCATTATTTCAACATCATCTCTGCGGCTGCCTGAACAGCGCTGTATGAATTTGTGAACCCTCATTTAGTCATAGCTGAACGTTTTATGCCACTTGTCTCTTCGATCATACAAACCAGTCTGTAGAATGAGCCTTTCTGAAGCATGTTGTGCTAATGAGATGGAAACAGAAAGGAACTACATTACATTACATTATTGGTATTTGGCAGACGGTCTTATCCAGAGTGACATACAGTTGATTAGACTAAGCAGGAGACAATCCTCCCCTGGAGCAATGCAGGGTTAAGGGCCTTGCTCAAGGGCCCAACGGCCGTGCAGATCTTATTGTGGCTACACCGGGATTAGAACCACCGACCTTGCATGTCCCAGTCTTTTACCTTAACCACTACACTACAGGCCGCCCCCCCTAGGAACTAGGAAGCAGATCCCTCCTCTGCGTTAGCACACACAGATGTTTCTTCAGCAATATTAAAAGGTGTTGTCTGATGATTTTGTGTGGAGCTGAAGCGTTCTTTAGTGCTACTCCCATGGGCGCAGGGCTGATGGGTGGATTATTAAAGATATAGCAGGGTCATGTACAGGTCAGGCCGTGCGGATCCATCATCACACAAAGCCACGGTGAGGGGAGAAAGCATCTCCGGAGAGCGCAGGTTTAAAGGGTTGATTTGATGTCGCAGTCGGACCTGAACGCGTGCGATTGGAAGATTGATCAGGCAGAGCGTGCGCACTACATCACCGCGCCTGTCGCGAGTCCGTTGACCGCTACGGAGTTGATTAACAGTCCGGAGGACGTGTGACAGAGATTAGAGGGGTCTCTACACGAGCATGACTTATCAGTATCAACGTTGGGACCTTTTTCTTTCTCCGCCCAAGATAACAGAGGTCTGCTGGCGTTACAGTGGTCGCCATTCATTGACTTTGTCGGCTAAGAATCTCTTTGGAGCCGCGTCGTTCGCTCTAGAAGTGACAGTCAAGGGTCATAGTTGGTGTCGCAGAACACGCAAAACACACATTTTCCCTGAAGTGCATGCTTGTTAAAATGGGTGGACTGATATAATTGCACTAACCGAATGAGAACTGTGTGAAAGATGTGGTAAAATCGAAGTTTTATCATCACTGATTTTGTGCTTTTCACCCAGTGTATGCTGGGATAGGCTCCAGTCCCCCCTGCCACCCTGTTCAGGATAAGCGGGTTCAGATAATGGATGGATAGATGGATGCTTTTGTGCTGAAAATGGAACGATACCGGTTCCAATACTGGAAACCAACATTACGTTTTTTTATCCGGGAATTTTTTTCAAATTTCATGCCGTTTTTTATCCCCATTTTGCGATGGTCACAGTTGTAAACCCTGAACATTACTGCAACATTACTGCAACATTCTCTGTACAAATTGGAGGTGCAGACGAGAATGTATCTCTGCCATTTTATTGCACAGTCCCAACAACCAGCTGAGCTGAACACCCTTTGTGCTTTGGGGGCTACATGGCTCAGGCAGTAAGAGCAGTCGTCTCATTGGCTCAGGCAGTACCAACCAGCTCGTCAGGAGCATTTTAGGGGTTAGGGACACTTCAACACTGCCCCAGGTGGGGGATCGAACCGGCAACCCTCCGACTGCCGGACGACTGCTCAATTTCGACCCATAGGTGCCAGCTAAATGCCGACCAATGAGTGCCAGCTAAATTCTGCTGAAGGAGGAGGGGGACACTGATCAAACACACGCACACACACACACACACACACACACACACACACCAGTCAAGCAGTCTTGCTCAGCAACACTGTGTGTGTGACAGAAGACCATCCACCGTACTCACATGACATGGAGCCCATAGATCACCTGTGGAAGGACATGGCCTCGTAGATCACCTGGAACAGGACATGGACCCCTGTGTCCTTGAGTACAATGATCACACACACTTGCTGGGCAACGGGGGGGGGGGTCAATGCTGAGTGCATTCATTACAGAGTGCTAAGTGGACTTTGATTTCTCAGAGAGCATTAAGCAGCCGACAGGGCGATGATGTAGTGGGGTGTTAGCCTTGGTAGCATCCAATGGTAGTGGTGGTGAGAGGGGAACATCTGATGAGTCCAAACACCCCCCCCCCCCCCCCCCCCCCCGGAAGAATATAACAGAGGCAGTGTGCCATGCTGTTCCCTCGTTTGAACCAGTGTGTAATAAAAACAGTGACCCGTGTCGTGTGTTTTAGTGCCACTCACTATGCACAATCAGGAGAGAGCTTCTGCAGAACCAGCATGCATTCAGAAAAGTACCACTGCTTCATAATGACTGCTTCAGAAAAGTACCACTGCTTCATAATGACTGCTTCAGAAAAGTATCACTGCTTCATAATGACTGCTTCAGAAAAGTATCACTGCTTCATAATGACTGCTTCAGAAAAGTACCACTGCTTCATAATCACTGCTTCAGAAAAGTACCACTGCTTCATAATCACTGCTTCAGAAAAGTACCACTGCTTCATAATGACTGCTTCAGAAAAGTACCACTGCTTCATAATGACTGCTTCAGAAAAGTATCACTGCTTCATAATGACTGCTTCAGAAAAGTATCACTGCTTCATAATGACTGCTTCAGAAAAGTACCACTGCTTCATAATGACTGCTTCAGAAAAGTACCACTGCTTCATAATCACTGCTTCAGAAAAGTACCACTGCTTCATAATGACTGCTTCAGAAAAGTACCACTGCTTCATAATGACTGCTTCAGAAAAGTATCACTGCTTCATAATGACTGCTTCAGAAAAGTATCACTGCTTCATAATGACTGCTTCAGAAAAGTACCACTGCTTCATAATGACTGCTTCAGAAAAGTACCACTGCTTCATAATCACTGCTTCAGAAAAGTACCACTGCTTCATAATGACTGCTTCAGAAAAGTACCACTGCTTCATAATGACTGCTTCAGAAAAGTACCACTGCTTCATAATGACTGCTTCAGAAAAGTATCACTGCTTCATAGTCACTGCTTCATTATGTAAAGAAATCATCTTTCTTTACCTGGCTTTTGGTTCGGCGCCTGCTGTACACTGAATAATTACAGAAAGGAACATGCAGAACTTTTTTTGTTTATGCAGACCATCAATTCAAAACTCAAAACAAGAGTTCCCCCCCGATGAAATAATGTGCCAAATTTTGTTCAGCAAGAAATTGTGGCCGGTTAGCAATTGTTTACCATTTCATTTTCAAGTTTACTTTTTCTTTTTTCTTTTTTTTTTTGCAAAATAAAGCAAAATAAACTAAAGCGACTTCAATCATGGACATCCATCTGTCAAAGTCACAGAACCATCTGTGGTGGAAGACATTGTTTTTCTGCATTTATTGCTGCATTCTGGTTCAGGACTGCCGAATCGTTGGTGAAGAATGGCACAAAACTCAGCTGGGTGCGCCTTCTCCCACTGAGGAAGCTAGATCAAAGGGTAAAGAGGTAAAGGGAATAGGCCAATGGGATGAGCTCACAGTGGGGGCCCAGTGCTCTTGGGAGTTGTAGTATCATGTAATATCACCAAACATTGACTTATTTAAGATGCCTTTTATAAACTACAAGATTTCTTTTTTTTCATAGAAAAGTGGCTAGTAAGAGTGAACAAGTTACACGCCCCAGCCGAATCCTACCCGCATTTGGCAGATGGGGAGTGCTAATGTGCAATCCCTGGTTTTTTAGTCCTTTTTATAATCTTATCCAAGAATTTACGATTACCTAACTTTCCTAACCATTAGACAACATCACCACCAACAGCCCATGCACAGCCCAGTCATATATTGTCTACAAGATATGAACTGAAGCAGCATTCAATTCTGCACAAACTCCTACCATCACGTTCTGCAGCAGGGAGACTTTGCTTGAGGGGCCAGTGTGGAGGGGCTTTGTGTGAGGCTCTGTGTGGAGCTCTGTGTGTGTGGGGCTCTGTGTGGAGCTCTGTGTGGGGCTCTGTGTGGGGCTCTGTGTGTGTGGCTCTGTGTGGAGCTCTGTGTGTGTGGCTCTGTGTGTGGGGCTCTGTGTGTGTGGAGCTCTGTGTGTGTGGCTCTGTGTGGAGCTCTGTGTGTGTGGCTCTGTGTGGGGCTCTGTGTGTGTGTGGCTCTGTGTGTGGGGCTGTGTGTGTGTGGGGCTGTGTGGAGCTCTGTGTGTGTGTGGCTCTGTGTGTGGAGCTCTGTGTGTGTGGGGCTCTGTGTGTGTGGGGCTCTGTGTGTGTGGCTCTGTGTGTGTGGGGCTCTGTGTGTGTGGGGCTCTGTGTGGAGCTCTGTGTGGGGCTCTGTGTGTGTGGGGCTCTGTGTGGAGCTCTGTGTGGGGCTCTGTGTGGGGCTGTGTGTGTGGGGCTCTGTGTGTGTGGGGCTCTGTGTGGAGCTCTGTGTGTGTGGGGCTCTGTGTGTGTGGCTCTGTGTGTGGGGCTGTGTGTGTGTGGAGCTCTGTGTGTGTGGCTCTGTGTGGAGCTCTGTGTGTGTGGCTCTGTGTGTGGGGCTGTGTGTGTGTGTGTGGCTCTGTGTGGAGCTCTGTGTGTGTGGGGCTGTGTGTGGGGCTGTGTGTGTGTGTGGCTCTGTGTGTGGGGCTCTGTGTGTGTGGCTGGGTGGAGCTGTGTGTGTGGGGCTCTGTGTGTGTGGCTGTGTGTGTGTGGCTGTGTGGAGCTCTGTGTGTGTGGCTCTGTGTGTGTGGGGCTCTGTGTGTGTGGCTCTGTGTGTGTGGGGCTCTGTGTGTGTGGCTCTGTGTGTGTGGGGCTCTGTGTGGAGCTCTGTGTGGGGCTCTGTGTGGGGCTGTGTGTGTGGGGCTCTGTGTGTGTGGGGCTCTGTGTGGAGCTCTGTGTGTGTGGGGCTCTGTGTGTGTGGGGCTGTGTGTGTGTGGGGCTGTGTGTGGGGCTGTGTGTGTGTGGAGCTCTGTGTGGAGCTCTGTGTGTGTGGGGCTCTGTGTGGAGCTCTGTGTGTGTGGGGCTCTGTGTGTGTGGGGCTGTGTGTGGGGCTGTGTGTGTGTGGAGCTCTGTGTGTGTGGCTCTGTGTGGAGCTCTGTGTGTGTGGCTCTGTGTGTGGGGCTGTGTGTGTGTGTGGCTCTGTGTGGAGCTCTGTGTGTGTGGCTCTGTGTGTGGGGCTGTGTGTGTGTGGAGCTCTGTGTGTGTGGCTCTGTGTGGAGCTCTGTGTGTGTGGCTCTGTGTGTGGGGCTGTGTGTGTGTGTGGCTCTGTGTGGAACTCTGTGTGTGTGGGGCTGTGTGTGGGGCTGTGTGTGTGTGTGGCTCTGTGTGTGGGGCTCTGTGTGTGTGGCTGGGTGGCTCTGTGTGTGTGGCTGCATGGGGCTCTGTGTGTGTGGCTGTGTGGAGCTCTGTGTGTGTGGCTCTGTGTGTGTGGCTGCGTGGGGCTCTGTGTGTGTGGCTGTGTGGAGCTCTGTGTGTGGGGCTCTGTGTGTGTGGCTGTGTGGAGCTCTGTGTGTGGGGCTCTGTGTGTGTGGCTGTGTGGAGCTCTGTGTGTGGGACTCTGTGTGTGTGGCTGTGTGGGGCTCTGTGTGGGGCTGTGTGGAGCTCTGTGTGGGGCTCTGTGTGTGGAGCTCTGTGTGTGGCTGTGTGGGGCTCTGTGTGTGTGGCTGTGTGTGGCTGTGTGGGGCTCTCTGCAGGGCCTGCCTGCTGCCACCACGCTGGGAAAAGACATTACGGCTTGTTATGTGGACGTGACAGTTATTTATTGTGCCGAAAATCTGGACAGAAATGCCCATTACTTCTCTTCATCATACCGTGTATGGTCTGTTTTTCCCCCGAAGGGTTGAATATTGTTTCAAAACCACCCTACCCTGACCTTGGTTTTATATTTCATATTTTTATGTATTTTAGGATTGATCGATCGATCGATTGATTTGATTAAATATCTTTAAATTGCACTGTGCTCTGAGCGAGTGCTGGCATGATCCAGTATTCTTCTAACCAGGAAAATATTAAATTTTATATGAAATTAATTTCATTATTGCACCACACGTATTGTGACTACCACTAGCCTAGAGTGAGCGCATGGGAATTTTGGACGGTTCTGCTATCGGAGTCCGGTGTTGATAGAGACGGCATTGTAACCCGAAGCCCTAAGACTTCGTGCCCTTTGCAATTAATCAACTGACCGGCCGGGAATCTGCACCTCTGCACGTTTCATCCAGGCCTCCCTGGTGAAGCTATGCCTGGAGATAGGATCAGGGAGCAGTGTTCAGTCTAGATTAGCTCCCCCAAACTACTCAGCATTGATTGCAAACTCCGCAAGGAGGGGAGGGAGAGGGCAAGGCTCTGATTGGCCTAATCAGACCCAATCACCTTTCCCGATATCAGGACGAGGCTTCTCAGAAACAGATAAAGGGGGCCTGTCTGTGCAGATAAGTTATCTCCTCTGGGGATCCAGGCTGGACCACTGGGTTCGTTTCCCCTCCTTCCTCCAACATAATCAATTTTTCGCGGGAAAAAAAAAAAAGAAAAAGAGAAAATTGCGGCCACTTACACGCGCGTTGCCGTGGCTCCGGTGAACTTTTTCCCCCGGAATGTCGATCAGGCGGAGGAGAGGCCGTTCCGACACTGAGGCTCCCGCTGGTTAGCTGCTTTTACAACACGGAGAATAAATGTTGGGAGAGAGCGGCACAACCCCATGTAGGAAGCGTTCACTCAATGCCTCTCTGTTTGCTCTCCCTCCCGGAGGTTACAATTTCAAACTTTTTCTCGCTCGCGGCCTCTCCGTCTCTGCTGTGTTCTCGGCAGGGCAGAGGGGGGGGGGAACATTGTGCTGGAAACAGGCATGCCAATCTAACTATGTTCCTTTGACAGAGTAGGGCAGGGATACTCACACCAGGCCCTCAGGATCAGTGCTGCTGCCGGATGCATTCTCCGCCTATAATCAGGCACTGGTCCAGCGTGGGGAGACCAGGCGAGTGGGACCTTGGGTCAGTCAGTCACATTAATCAATCAAGTTTATGGAAGGAAAGAAAACCAGCAGTACTACTGGCACCTAGGACCATATTTCAGCACCAACTGTAGGGTTCAGGAATGCTTACTTATCACAAAACAAAAAACATCCAGTTGAGTAGCAGTTCTGCAGGCAGAAACACGTTGTTAATGAGAGAGGTCAGAAGGTCACAGGAAGGTGACAGTGACACAAATAACCACACATTACAACAGCGGTATGCAGAAGAGCATCACTGAACACACAACATGTCAAACCTGTAGGTGGATAGGCTACAGCAGCAGAAGACCAGTAAGTCAAAAAAATAAGTCTAATAAATACCAATGCAGGGTTAAGGGCCTTGCTCAGGGGCCCAACGGCTGTGCGGATCTTATTGTGGCTACACCGGGGATCGAACCACCGACCTTGCGGGCCCCAGTCATGCACCACTATGCTACAGGCTGCCATACAAGACCAGAAAAGGATCCAGGGAACACTGTCCTGTCAGAGACTCCATTGGGGAGGGGTGTGTGGAACGACTACTCTGTGAGATTCCCACGTCGATTTGCATCTGTTTTACAGAGACGGAGCCTTCTCTACCCACATATGGTGTTTCGTTGTGTGCCAAGGAAGAGTGGTTTTGATAAATTGGCAGTTCACAAAACTCACCATCGTATGTGTGTGTGTATTTTTGCGTGTGTGAATGTGTGTGTTTGTGCATGCGTGCATGTGTGTGTGTGTGCATTTGTGTGTATGTGTGTGTGCGTGTGAGTGCATGCATGTGTGTGTGCGCATATGGACGTGCATGTGTGTGTGTGTGTCATTTCTCTTCAGTATTTAAAATGTCCTTGCCAAGTAAAGAGCCATGGAAAACATACGATAGGCTCAACCAAACGGTCAAGCAGAACATTAAAGGGTTAATGTGTTTTGCTGCTTTGAGAAATGTAGCAGTGCAGTAATGAGCAAAGGCGCCAGTAATAGGCACAGACATGAAAGCGGTAATCCAAAAGGAATGAGCACAGCAGGTCTAAAATATTTCCAAAAAATGCATAACCGTGGGTTCAGTGGTGACCGTAACGCACGGGGCGGTGATACAGTGCAGAAATTGAGGTCACGGTCACATACGGGTGGCAATTTGCTGCAGAAATGGCGGGGGTTAAAGCCACATTTATATGTTGGGACGCAGCCGATGGCGTCCGGGGTTCAAGGCCGGGAAGCAAATATCCGCATCCAGACACCTCCGCACCTCCGAGGGAGAACGAGAACAGAGAACGATAAAAACGCCATTCCACAGAAGGGGTAATTGCAGGAGCCTTATGCTCTGTTGCTCGTGAGACAGAGCCAGCTCGGTGGAAATCTAGCACCTGCAGTACCTCAACTTGACCTGCGTGAGATATTTCCACTCCTCCGATGTGCCTCAGCAGTCAAGAGATCATGTTCAGGCCTAGTTACTGAAGCCCTTCTTTCTATCTCGGACTCGCTTCAATCGTTAAATCACTATTTTATTAAACAATAGCGTGGAAGGGCTGGGTGGCTAATCCAGTTGAAGCAATGCTGTTGTACAAGGGTACGGAAAAGCCCCACAGCCCATGATCGAATCCCGACCGTGTCAACACCAACTGCCCCACAGAGTTGCCCGTAAATGGCAGCAGTCTCACGGTGGGTTCGGAAGGGTTGAGTCAGCAGGGATCCGTGTCTTATCCTTCCCTAGCAAACCCCTGCTGGTGACTCATCCCCCGCGGAGTCTGTCTGTCCAGCTGTACGTGGAGCGTCTTCGTCCAACGTATGCCAGTGAGTGTGAGTCGCTCGCTGCGGTGGGACAGGAAGTGATGTTGGTGTAACAGGTGAGAATTTGCCGAGGTGGGATTTGAACCCCGGCCTCTCACTTGTCCAAATTATTTGTTGAACGAACGCGTCACCAGTCAGCTAAAGACAAACTCGCCTCTAGCCAAGGGCAACAACGTTCTTTTGAATTTGAGGGTTACGTCATCGGGGAGTGTTGTTGTCGCGATAACCTGCTACCAGCCTTCGCTTTCACTGCACCGTCCGTGCTTACTAGCGAACTAGCTGAGCTAACCATGCTACACTGGCATTGCGTGCTCTGGAGGAGGAAGTGATGTCGGCATTGCGTGCTCTGGAGGAGGAAGTGATGTCGGCATTGCGTGCTCTGGAGGAGGAAGTGATGTCGGCATTGCGTGCTCTGGAGGAGGGCTGTCTCAGCTCCCAGATCGAGAGCCAAGGGTGCAGTTATGAGCAGTAATAATAATAATAATAATGCTAATAATAATAATTTGCATGGCTGTCAATCACTGTTGGTGTGTGAGTGTGTGTATCAATGGGTGGTTGTACGTCGCTCTGGATAAGAGCGTCTGCCAAATGCCATTAATGTAATGTAATGTAATGTAATGTAATGTAATGAATGAGAAGCATCAATTGTAGAGCCCTTTGGATAAAGGGGCTATATAAATGCCAACCATTTACCATTTACCATTCACCATTTAATAATTGGGTATTCTAAATTTGGAGAAAGGGGGGGGGAGAAGAAGAAGAAAGAAGAGCCCATAATAAGTCCTTACTTCTCAGTCTCAACACTGCAGTCTTGCTTATTGTAGGAGAGCTTGGATACCTCTTCATTTCAACTTTCTACTCTTTCTACTCTTTTTTTTTTTGTCACAAAGTTCAGGGAATTGCAAGTTCACACTGCAACTCCAGGAAATTGGAAGTTCACACTGCATGTTATTCTTTCTCCTCGGCGATAAAGCGCAACAAAAGCAGCAAAATAAAACCGCTTTGCAATTAAAGCTCACTCCACTTTTCTGCTGCTCTACTGCCCCAGTGACTGTGCTGCACTCTCGTCTCTGCACGGAAAAGACTACAGCAGCCAAAAGCTCACACACACCTCTGAAAGCACATACTATAGGGAGGTAAAGCGGATGTTTCCGGAAGGATACTTCTGGTATACTGCTCCCTGTCAAATAGAACGGCGAAAGCTAAATATAAACAAACTACATTGCGTTGAAGTATGTTTTTCATGGTTTAGTAGTTATCGTGCCCTCGTAACTACAATATTTTTAAAAAGTCATGAAAAGCTGCATGTCAATCATTTGCTGAGGGTAGGGAGCCTTGTCATTTTGTGGTTGCACATTAGTGGCATTTGGGAGACGTTCTTATCCAAAGCGACGTGCAGTTGATTAGACTAAGCAGGAGACAATCCTCCCCTGGAGCAATGCAGGGTTAAGGGCCTTGCTCAAGGGCCCAACGGCTGTGCAGATCTTATTGTGGCTACACTGGGGATCAAACCACCGACCTTGCAGGTCCCAGTCATTTACGTTAACCACTACGCTACAGGCCGCCCTTAATGCTTCATGTGCTTATATGAAGTCGTTGCTCCTGCCGTCAATGATGAAATTACATTACATTAATGGCATTTGGCAGACGCTCTTATCCAGAGCGACGCACAGTTGATTAGACTAAGCAGGAGACAATCCTCCCCTGGAGCAATGCAGGGTTAAGGGCCTTGCTCAAATCCGTTAGCATAGCATTTAGGAGTACACCGGATATCAGCAGGACATCCGCATTACCTCCCCATAGGAGCTTTACCTCCCCACAGAAGAGCCGATTGGCTGCTGGCAGGAACCGGATCACCTGAGTTACAGGGCAACAGGGAGCACAATGCTGCAAGACATGAATGGTAAATCAATTATCGTTAGCTATGCAGGCTAGAGCCTGCGATGTGTCTGGTTCTAGGGCCTGAATTGTACATGTCTCGAACTCCTTTATTCACTCAAGTGACCAGGAATTAGCAAGCACATTGGCACCTGTTCATCCCACTCAGATACAACACACCTTTCTGTGTTCCAGCACACAAAGACTTCTGCAGCTCAGATTCACTGAAGGTTATCGAGGATTCAGATTCACTACAGCTGATGCAGATTCAAACAAAATGAGACATAAAGCCTCTTACTGACTCTTCATTGACCGACTGTTTCTGTTTGATATACTGCCCACTGTACAGACAAGCTCACTTGTCTTCTTCTCTGACTTTACATCAAGTGGCTCCAATAGCCATGTAATTACACAGTAATAAAGTACTTACAACAGTAAAAAACCTGTTTGCGGCAGTAGTTCAAGGGTCTCAACAATCTGCAGTAGGATTCAAAGTTCCACAATCACAATTCTAAGTGTGAGCAAACTCCTTTTCCTCCAGCCTATCATACGCAACTCCTTTCAAATTGTGTTGCGTCTGTAGTGTTCGGGGCTATACTTTTTAAATGGGGGAATGAACTGTCCACACCTGTTTTGATGAAGGCCTGGTATTGTCAAAACATCAACCTCGCATTGGGTTAAAATGTTGATTTTGGAGCATAATATCAAGTGTGCGAGTCCTTTTCTTTCACACGTTCCTTCCAGTGTCACTGCCGGAGAACAATGCTCAGTGCCGCGTGAAGCCAATTAAAGTAAGTGACGTGCTCGCAGAAATAATACAGCAGCGTTACCGTCGCAATGTGCTTTAAATAGTCCACAATTCTTTGTGGAAAAAGAATATCACTGTGGTTTCAAAGTCTGTTTGTTGTTGTTGTTGTTGTTTGGAAATATAACCTCTTTCAGAAACAAACCTGCTTTGTCATTTCTGTTATTTGTTACAGTCATCGTATTCATGAACATACAAAGCACGGCACGGCTTGTTGTAATCACATCCTTAAAATATAAATCAGCAAATATAAATGCGCAATTTGTGAGCAAGAAAAGGGCCCCAGATCCAAACATATTCTTTAAAAATGAAAATGTTCTCATCTTACAGTCAATGGCCCTGAATAGGTCTACATCAAGTGAATCCCTGTCAACAAAAAACGGTGTGACTCAGCGAAAGCAATTATGTCTACCACTGCATTAGATCAGCCTGTGTATATGCAGATTTCTGGTAACCTTAGACTGGGTGAATGTAAGTTGAAGAAATGTGGTGCATCAAATTATTTCCAAGAAGGCACGCGGAAAAAAAATAAAGAAGGAAGACAACAGGCGAGCAAGCATGAAGAAATATAAAAAGGGAAGAAGGGAAGGGAAAAAAAAAAAAAAAATGAGCAAGTGTGTGTTGAGAAGGAACAGCTTCCTCGATAGCTCTTAACTCTGGGCGAGGCGGACCTCAGATCTATCATGAGACGGCACATTAGGTTTCTCAATATCCCCCCCCCCCTGTCACCTGGCGGACGGCCCCCGCCAAACAGCGCCCGATTACCGGCACCCCAACGGTTAAAAAGAATAAAGCCCACTTAAATGCAAGAAATACAGCCTTAGCCCCTGAGACAATAATTGTATTTCTTCTCTCACCGTAAATACCCAGGTACGTAAAATCGATGCGGGAGGACCCAATAACAATCAATCCCAGGGTCCTCTGCCCTCAGAGTTATCCGTCCACCCCCCCCCCCCCTTTCCCCCTCAGGCTTTCATTACCACGGAGGCAGAGTTAGGAATCCACTCTCTACATCTCTGCCCCGCCAGATCAATGCAGCATTTATTTGTTACATTAAAGTGATTCCGCTCAGCCAAAACAGGATCGCAGTGGGACGGGGGGACCGGGGGGGTGCGGATCTCTATTTCAATTCAAAGGGAATCGATGGGTGGGGCCCGGGATTCCCGATTTTCCGAGTTTTATTGGCACGGGAGGTGACGCCCTGTGAGGAATTAGGATTGGGCTTGTTTACGTAAACATTGTGGGTATGCAAATTACCACATCAATTACACCAAAGAAATTTTGCTCTGCTTTCCAACAAACAAGAACAAACTTTTTCTTTTTTTTTAAGAAGTTCGAGTTTTTTTTTTTTCTTTCGCCACCTTTACTCTAAATCATGCTGTGAAACATTTCAGATGAGTTTTCAACATTTCCTTTCAAGCCAAAAAACTATTCTATTCTATTCGCTGGTGCTTTTATGGCCAGTGATCCATTGAGACCAGACATTTAGCCTTCACAGGCAACGCTGTGCATTACTGAGACCAGCGAGGGCAATGTTTGGGGACAACTGTCCGGAGTATAAATAAATAACAACTCTATTCTCTTAAAGCTCCTTATTAAATTTTAAAATGTACTTTCAGCAAGACTGGAAGCTTATACGTTTGGAAGGTAATCCCCCAGGCTAGATGGCCTGGCTGTTATGAATATTTGTCCTGCAAGAGACGCGACAGCGACTGCTAAGAGTTTGAGGAGACCGGACACTGACTGGAACTGAAGAACGGGCTGGTGAGGAATGGTATCCAACTGTCCATGTGCGGCAGTAATCAGTGGATAGCATGAACCTGCTGGAGGTGGAGGCTCTGTATGCCATAACCCACGCCAGGGCAATGTAGGGCGACATTGGCTCAGCGGTCGTCTGGAGGGTTGCCGGTTCGATCCCCCGCCCGGGCTGTGTCGAAGTGTCGCTGAGCAAGACACCTAACCCCTAAAATGCTCCTGACGAGCTGGTCGGTGCCTTGCATGGCAGCCAATCGCCGTCGGTGTGTGAGTGTGTGTATGAATGGGTGAATGGGAAGCATCAATTGTACAGCTCTTTGGATAAAGGCGCTATATAAATGCCAACAATTTACAAAATGGGTCTTTGTGCCAAAGATTATGGAGGGCATTATGTACATGCACATGCATACAGTACCAGTAGAGTAGGAAAAAGGCTTACGCATAAAGATACACTGTTGAATGTTTATCTGCTATTCAGGGTTTTGATGGAAGAAGGGATGAAATCCATTCAAGGGGATCCTGAAGGAGGAGGTATTCATAGCGTTAGACATGCTGGGATTGGACATATTTTTCTTGGGTCTGCTTCATGATGGCTTTCTCATATATAAATAGCATAATAATAACCTGGAGGGTGGGATGCTGCCTGACTATTGTCAGCATGGTGATATTTTCTTCCATCCTCGGTGCAGTGGACACCAGCTGTAAAGTACTAATGGGACTTAACAATGCTCTAACTGCAGAACTATCTCAGACGAACCAAACTAGCCTCTGTGTCCGTGTTGGCGATGACCATATATGCAGAACCGTCTGTTGGAGATCAAACAAGGACCTTCATGAAGATGTCCTTGCTCATTGATGGAAAACAGCTTTCCAATGTGAAGGATAGGAGCTTCAGTATTTCTGCCTCAGCTTTCCACTGGTGCATTCTCCTGACATGGCCTGGACACGGGACCAGCTCTAATAATATAATCATGTAATGAGATGGATGTTATATGTGGAAAATGCTTTAGAAAAGATGAATAATACTGTGGCTTAATCTCTTTACCTCTCTCTCTCCCTCTCCCTCTCTCCTTCTCCCTCTCCCTCTGTCTCCCTCTCCCTCTCCCTCTACCTCTGTATCTCTCTCTCTCTCTCCCTCTCCCTCTCCTTTACCCTCTCCCTCTCTCTCTCTCTCCCTCTCCCTCCCTCCCGTTTGAGTGCTCGGACAGTTATTTCCTCATTCCTCTGTTGATCTGGAAAGCGGAACGGCACACTTGACATAATTGAGTATCCGTTCACCCCAGCTGATGGCACCACTCCGCCTGCCTGTGCACTTTGTCATAAGTCGGTATTGATTATGCATTAGAGGAAACTGGAATTATTACAATGGACGCATCACACACTAAAGAACGCTGGATAAGGAGGCTGCTTCGGTTCTTGTCCAATGCTGGCACACCTGCTATAGCTTCCTTCCATTATTGAAGTGATGCATTTAAGCGTGGTATAATTAATAGACCGAGATCAATGACTTCCAATTTTCATTAGATGCCAACAGCAGCAACAAATTACCCTTTTTATGTATGCTCCATTTTTCTATTCTCTCAATTATTTTTTCTACTTTGTGGTCTGAATTATGAATTGAAGTTCTTCAGAGAAGCAATCGATTAAAGTGTGACAATCTCGTAATAATTATCTCCGTTGGTCTAACGCTAACGTTTCAGACTGTGATCATTGCATTCCATACATTTAGACACAAACAACTAATTACTCAAAATCATCTGTTGAATCATCTCTTTCTCTTTGCCCTGTGAACAATAGAAACAATGTGCATTGAATCGCATGTGTGTGTAAATGCCCATTTGTATAGTAATATTCTAAACAGTTTATAATCTTAAAAAACTTTAAAACTATGCAACTATGAAAATATATTCTAAACCACCGTGTTTGCATCTACATATGTCATTTACGTCTGTGTGCCAGTGTGTTTACCGTGTGTGTGTGTTTAACATGCGTGCAGGTATGTTTAATGTGTGTTTAACACGTGTGTGTGTTTAACATGTGCGCGAGTATGTTTAATGTGTGTTTAACGTGTGTGTGTTTAACATGCATGCAGGTATGTTTAATGTGCGTTTAACATGTGTGTGTGTGTGTGTTTAACATGTGTGCGAGTATGTTTAATGTGTGTTTAACATGTGTGTAAGTGTGTTTAACATGCGTGCAAGTATGTTTAATGTGTGTTTAACATGTGTGTGAGTATATTTAATGTGTGTTTAACGTGCGTGTGTATTTAACATGTGTGCAAGTGTGTTTAATGTGTTAATCGTGTATGTTGAACATGTGTGTGAGTTTGTTTAATGTGTGTTTAACGTGTGTGTGTGTTTAACATGTGCGCGAGTGTGTTTAACGTGTGTTTAACATGTGTGTGAGTATGTTTATTGTGTCTTTAACGTGTGTCTTTAACATGTGTGTGTGATTAATGTGTGTATGTTTAACATGCGTGCGAATGTGTTTAATGTGTGGGTGTGTGTGTGTGTGTGTGGTCAACATGTGTGCAAGTATGTTTAATGTATGTTTAATGTTGTGTGTCTGTTTAAGGTGTTTGTGCATGTATGTTTAATGTGTGTTTAAGGTGTGTGTGCACGTATGTTTAATGTGTGTTTAAGGAGTGTGTGTTTAATGTGTGTGTGCGCATAAGTTTAAAGTGTGTTTAATATGTGTTTAAGGTGTGTGCGTGTATGTTGAATGTGTGTTTAAGGTGTGTGCACGTATGTTTAATGTGTGTGCATGTGTGTTTAATGTGTGTGTGTGTGTGTGTGTGTTTGATGTATGTTTAATGTGTATGTGTGTGTATGTTTAATGTGTGTTTAAGGTTTAAGGTGTGTGTGCGTGTATGTTTAATGTATGTTTAAGGTGTGTGCACGTATGTTTAATGTGTTTAAGGTGTGTGTGCATGTGTGTTTAAGGTGTGTGTGCATGTGTGTTTAATGTGTGTTTAAGGTGTGTGTGTGTGCATGTTTAATGTGTGTTTAATGTGTGTTTAAGGTGTGTGTGTGTGTGTGTGTTTAATGTGTGTGTGTGTGTGTGTGTGTTTGATGTATGTTTAATGTGTATGTGTGTGTATGTTTAATGTGTGTTTAAGGTTTAAGGTGTGTGTGCGTGTATGTTTAATGTATGTTTAAGGTGTGTGCACGTATGTTTAATGTGTTTAAGGTGTGTGTGCATGTGTGTTTAAGGTGTGTGTGCATGTGTGTTTAATGTGTGTTTAAGGTGTGTGTGTGTGCATGTTTAATGTGTGTTTAATGTGTGTTTAAGGTGTGTGTGTGTGTGTGTGTTTAATGTGTGTTTAATGTGTGTGTGCGCATATGTTTAATGTGTGTTTAAGGTGTGTGTGCATATGTTTAATGTGTGTTTAATGTGTGTTTAAGGTGTGTGTGTGTATGTTTAATGTGTGTTTAAGGTGTGTGTGTATGTTTAATGTGTGTTTAAGGTGTGTGTGTGTGTGTGTGTGTGTGTTTAATGTGTGTGTATGTTTAATGTGTGTTTAAGGTATGTGTGTGTGTGTGTGTTTAAGGTGTGTTTAAGGTGTGTGTGTGTGTGTGTGTGTATGTTTAATGTGTGTTTAAGGTGTGTGTGTGTTTAATGTGTGTTTAAGGTGTGTGTGTGTGTGTGTGTGTGTTTAATGTGTGTTTAAGGTGTGTGTGTGTGTGTTTAATGTGTGTTTAAGGTGTGTATGTGTTTAAGGTGTGTGTGCATGTGTTTAATGTGTGTTTAAGGTGTGTGTGTGTGTGTGTTTAATGTGTGTTTAAGGTGTGTGTGTGTTTAATGTGTGTTTAAGGTGTGCGCGTGTGTTTAATGTGTGTTTAATGTGTGTGCATTACCCCAGCCTCAGGGGAGAGTCTGTGCCTCACTCAGTGAGGGTCATCCTCTCTCTCTCTCTCTCCGCGCCGCTGAGCCCGGGTCCAGCGATGTCTCCCGCTCCACGGCCCACCTGCGCCTGCCACATGGCCCCCTCGGTCCGGAGCGGAGCAGCCATCCATCAGCCCGGGGCCCGGGGCCCGCGCCAGGCCTGGCTGCTCACGCAGACCCCAGCCCTGGCTGCTCGCGCAGACCCCAGCCCTGGCTGCTCGCGCAGACCCCAGCCCTGGCTGCTCACGCAGACCCCAGCCCTGGCTGCTCGCGCAGACCCCAGCCCTGGCTGCTCACGCAGACCCCAGCCCTGGCTGCTCACGCAGACTCCAGCCCAGGGAGGAGGGGCACGGTGGACCCAGACTTCACCTGTCAGAGCGAGCGTCCGGGACCTTACGGGAGTCCTGAGACACCGTGTACCTTTTTCATACGCCGTATTTTTACAATGTATTTGGTAATACATTTGGTAACACCCAACGCCTCAAACCTCTGAGTGGATAGGCTCCAGCAGCATACATACATACCTAATAAAGTGCTCACTGAGTTTATATTGTGGTTTCAAATTTGAGGTTTTATTTTCTGAAATGTTGTTTAATCTATTAATTGTTTTTGTGCTTTCTGATTTGTTCATTTGTCTTGCCCTTTGTTGCCACCATCTTGTTGAGAGAATAATTCTAGCACTGCCATTACATTATTGGCTTATCCAGAGCGACGTACAGTTGATTAGACTAAGCAGGAGACAATCCTCCCCCGGAGCAAGGCAGGGTTAAGGGCCTTGCTCAAGGGCCCAACAGCTGTGCAGATCTCATTGTGGCTACACCGGGATTAGAACCACGACCTTGCGTGTCCCAGCCATGTACCTTAACCATTATGTTACAGGGTCATGTACCTTAACCACGACGTTACAGGGTCATGTACCTTAACCACTACGTTACAGGGTCATGTACCTTAACCACTACGTTACAGGGTCATGTACCTCAACCACTACGTTACAGGGTCATGTACCTTAACCACTACGTTACAGGGTCATGTACCTTAACCACTACATTACAGGGTCATGTACCTCAACCACTCCGCCTACAAGCCACCTGTAAGCCAGTGTCCTGCCATTATGGACCATATTCAACAAGAACAGGACAATAAAAAACAACCATTTGGAACCGTCCAGTGCTGAAGGTAAGGATTCAATGCAATGATAATGTTGAAGGTTGTGTGGAGATACTGCAGACATTCCCAGTATAACTGCTCGGCTCTCTAGTAAATATTGCGCTTGGTGGCCTGTCCACATCCTGATATCATGCCCCAGTTATTCACCGCTCTTAATCTTTCATCATTTCTCATTTCTCTGCTGTCAATGGCAATACTATACTTATACATTTTCCATACAGGGGTTCTTTGAGGTTAGCTTGCCAAGTTAAGGTTGGCTAACCCTGGCTAAATGTAAAACCTGGCTAGAGCTAGTGAAGAATACAAATAATTGGTGAACACAATTCCAACATTGACATTCCGAATAGAGAGAAATGGAGGAGAGAGCGTTAAAAAATAGTTCAGCACTCTTTATATAGAACTCATTTTTAATCATTTTGAAAATACTTTTTTTTATCCTTACTTGCCCTCATACCACATTTATTATTCTAGGTGTTGTACATTATATGGGGGGAAAAAAAAGAAAAGAAAACTTTGATCCAAATCAAATGCCATTCATCCTTGGTGTTAATATTTCATGTTCAGCTCTGTAACAATGAACAAAAAAGACACAGTATGTCCCTTTATCTTGACGATATGTCAAGGTCTCTTGTTGGCCATGTTCAATATACCTAAAATGATGAGGCAGGAGGGACATTTGCCATTTGAACACTGTGTTCAAAAGCAGCACAGTCCTTCAACATCCGATGGGTCCCGGTGTACGTTCGTGTTCTGTAGAGACAAATTAGGCTCATTGGAAGGGACGCTAAATCACACGCAGCCCCCTGCAAAGGTCAGCTGCTTCAGCGTGTCTCTGTGTAACGGAGGACAACAAACAACGGCTCTCCTCTGAAAAACAGGCCTGCCCTTTTTTTCTTTTTTTTTTCTTCCTGTGTTTCTAAGATAGAAGAGGCTCCTTCTTTACTAAGGGTGCGTTTCTGCCGCACAAAAAAGCCAGCGCCCGACTCAGAGTAACAGATAAAATTCTGCTCAATAGACAGGCCTGGTCATTGCCCGTATAACGACACGGAAACCCCTTATCGTACTACGGCGGCAGATTGGGCCAGCTATAGCTCCGAGGCTTCATTTCTTTTCATCATACACGGAAGAGAAAGGAAGGCACCCCCCTCCCAGTGAGGTACAACACTCCCCTCTGCTGTCAGCAGCACAACAGCTAACAGGCCTTCACAGCACCGACGCGCTCACTTTCATTCTACATTACACCAGGCTCACTGTATCTCCCGCGATATCCAGAGGCTACAGGCAATGGCACAGGCATTTTAAAAAAAGGAAAGAATCCTGAAAAACGGTAAATGTACGTTTGATCATAGGCATTCAATAAGAACATATGATATTGTTTGTACCCACAGAGGGGGGAAAAGGCACTGGATTTGTAATCTATTTTTTTTATGGCAATCATCACAGAATGGCTCTGTGGCTGGAGAGTCCAGGCTGATACTGAGGGCTCAGGGCAGCTTAGGCAAACCAATACTTGTTTAAAACCTCCACATACAAATTTGTACATGCTTTGAAGGACACCTTTTTTAAAATAACAAGTATCTTGCAGTTATTGCAACCTCAAGCATCTAATCAATATTTAATGTTGCACTGTGGATGACAAGAGTGACCTTGTTCAGCCTTAGGCCGAGCTGACCGTAAGAGTTTTTGTTGACTTTGTACTGTTTTTCCCTTAATTTAAAGCATACTGTGCATCTCATTTGAATGTTCAATACTGATGACATCAGTGGCCTACTGCATATTAGATTATTAGTCAGGATAACATCAATGAGAGAGTGACTAATGGTGACTGATGACTAATCTAGCTTTTCCATGTGTAGGAATGAACCCTACCATGTATAAAGGGGTTGTCAGTACTGACAGTAAGACCAAGTGATTATCCGTGTGTATGAGTCAGCCTGTTATATACGAAGAACCTGTGAGTGAGGTACAGAGAAGGGCAACTAAAATGGTGCGTGGAAGGAAATGTAAAACTTAAGTGGGAAGACATTACATCCCTTAAGACGGCATAAGAGACAAAGGGGCATTCCAAAGTAAATTATGCACAAATATTAAGAAGTAGATGAGTCAATGTTTAGAAGAGCTTACCAGGTCATGTCAGAGAGGTAGAGACTTTCAGTGTCTGAAAGAAAATAATAGTAGTTCCCCATGGCCTTAATGCCAACAGTATGACTCAGTCAGGAACACAAATACAGATGCAAGATAATGACCTGTGCCTGTACAGTTCAACATCAACTGTATGAGTTAGAGAGAAACTGCCAGGACCTGCACTAGTGAGAGGCACGTATATGTGCAAATAATGCATGTGTGAATCATCCATAACAACATCCAAGGGAAAAAAAGGTTCAGTATATAAATATAAAATAGAATAGTATTCCTCTCACGTAGAATACGCCAGAGTGAAAAAGAAAAAAACTGAGGTTTCATCTGTTTATGTTTTGGGGCAAAAATGGCAGCCGTGGGCTCTTTGCCTGTCATGCAGGAAGACTGAGACGGATCGGGGTCGTGGCACCAGAGGCCCATCCATTACCCGCCCCCCGCATGTCAAGAGGAAATCGGGACGACCTTTGACCCACGTAGGCCATCTACACCGGGCGAGAGGATTTCATTAACTGCGGCCTGTCTGTTCGGTTGTGCAGGGCAGTATGGAGATCACACTGCTCCTGAAGAATACGCTTCGACAACACGACCCGGGCTCACAGTAGGTGGCACGACGGATCGCTGGATGTTGTGACACTTCTCTCCCGCTCATTTTCATACGGAATCTCAGGTGGCTGAACACACTTTTCCACATGAGGGCCACAGTAAAACCCTGCTGAAAATAACAGCTTGTTCTCAAACAGCTGGTAGCTCATGGTTGACCAGTTCAGGCCAGCTCCATACTCAGCATGGTTTGACCAGCTCAAGCTATGTTTTGAAACAGCTGGTATTTCAAGATGGTCATAGCTGGATTTTACACCAGGGCAGTAATTTAGTTATTGTTAATAACTTGTTACATTGTTCATTATTATTTCAACTTTAGGATGAATAGTATGTTAATAGTATTTTACTTTCTAAATTCTTACACTGGAGTTTTCTTCCCTGCAATAAAGAAACTAGGCACACTCTGAGATGCACATTAGCTGTCTAATCCAAGTGATGTTTCTTTTCATTATTTATACAATAATGTCAGCCAGACCCACAGAGCGTGCCAGTAACAAAAAGGCAACAATCAATTCTTCATTTGTTATGAAGCCAATCTGCTAAGCCAGATGACTGACAGTCCCCAAAGTAGGCTTGCCAAAATTCCTTTGCCTGAATACTGAACAAAACATTGTGATACGTGTTAAGACGGGCACAATATTGCTGACTGGCAGCATTGATGCTGCATCGTCTTCATTCAATGCTATTTCATGCTTGTATTTATCCAATTAATTACATTTTAGCAGAGTAAACATATGGGTAGGTTACTCATCAAAGCGCTATGTACAGAACAAAATGTTTTATAAATACAGTACATGGGACATCCTAGCTAAAATGGGACTGTGGGCCTGTTAATGGTACAATAGGTAAATTTGGCAACAGACACCTTCAAACCGCAACAATGTTTATCCCTCCCCCTTCTGTGTAAACGCGCTGACGTTGAAACGCCATTGGCTGTGGAAATTAGAACTAATTTTCAACCAATGAGCTTGAATTTTTGTACAGTTATACAATGTTTTGGTACAGAATGTCGGGCCATCAATTGTATATTTTGAAACCCGAATTTAAGGACTATGAACATAGGCAGAGGGTGAATTAACATGTCAATGAGCCTTTTTCAATGATAGGAAGGGATTTACAATGGTCTTATGACAATGTTTTAACACAAAAGTCTTACCTATTGTACCATTAACCTTTACCCCAGAGTCCTGCTGCCTGGCTCTCCTGTTAGACCGCACAGCCCAGAGCCCCTCTACCAGCCTGGACCTGTAGCTAGAGCAGCCCAGATCCTCTCTACCAGTCTGGACCTGTAGCTAGAGCAGCCCAGATCCTCTCTACCAGTCTGGACCTGTAGCTAGAGCAGCCCAGATCCTCTCTACCAGTCTGGACCTGTAGCTAGAGCAGCCCAGATCCTCTCTACCAGTCTGGACCTGTAGCTAGAGCAGCCCAGAGCCTCTCTACCAGTCTGGACCTGTAGCTGGAGCAGCCCAGAGCCTCTCTACCAGTCTGGACCTGTAGCTAGAGCAGCCCAGATCCTCTCTACCAGTCTGGACCTGTAGCTAGAGCAGCCCAGAGCCTCTCTACCAGTCTGGACCTGTAGCTGGAGCAGCCCAGAGCCTCTCTACCAGTCTGGACCTGTAGCTGGAGCAGCCCAGATCCTCTCTACCAGTCTGGACCTTCAGCTGGAGCAGCCCAGAGCCTCTCTACCAGTCTGGACCTGTAGCTGGAGCAGCCCAGATCCTCTCTACCAGTCTGGACCTTCAGCTGGAGCAGCCCAGAGCCTCTCTACCAGTCTGGACCTTCCAGCTAGAGCAGCCCAAAGCCTCTCTACCAGTCTGGACCTTCCAGCTAGAGCAGCCCAAAGCCTCTCTACCAGTCTGGACCTTCAGCTGGAGCAGCCCAAAGCCTCTCTACCAGTCTGGACCTTCCAGCTAGAGCAGCCCGGATCCTCTCTACCAGTCTGGACCTGTAGCTAGAGCAGCCCGGATCCTCTCTACCAGTCTGGACCTTCAGCTGGAGCAGCCCAAAGCCTCTCTACCAGTCTGGACCTTCCAGCTAGAGCAGCCCAGAGCCTCTCTACCAGTCTGGACCTGTAGCTGGAGCAGCCCAGATCCTCTCTACCAGTCTGGACCTGTAGCTGGAGCAGCCCAGAGCCTCTCTACCAGTCTGGACCTGTAGCTGGAGCAGCCCAGAGCCTCTCTACCAGTCTGGACCTGTAGCTGGAGCAGCCCAGGCATCCAGATCCACGCGCGTCCTCAGACAACGCCGCGAGATTTACAGTCTCTGTAACTCTAATCATCTTTCCGGCTCTCGCCGTGTCTGTGAGGCAAGAGGCCATAAAAGCCCTTATAATCTGCAGAGCAGTAATGCTCGCACATAAAAATCACTTAGGCTGGGAAAAGTACCAACGCCATACATCTCCTGTCTCTCTCCTGTCTCTCCCCTTCCTCCCTCCCTCCCCCCCCTCTCACCCAGACTGAGCGCCACTCAAACACACAATTCAGTCCGCTGACGTCACCACGGGGGCCAGCTCTTCCTCCGCCAGGCCTGCCTCTCCCCGGCCGCTGGCATGGTTGTGTTCAGACTCTCTCCGAGCCAGCTGGTGGGAAATTTTCCCAGAAACTACCGCTGCATAGCAGAAATGTTCCATCGAGCTTGACAGCGGTGTATCGTCCGATTCGTCTGCTCCGGGTTGCCATAGGTAACCGAGCCTATCTGCACAGTTTCTGGGCACTGTCTCAAGCGAGGAAGCCCGTCTCTCTGACGACGCTCGTGGCCAATGAAAAGTGAGCCGTCGTCCGTTCGGAACGTTCCGGCAATCACCTGAAGAGTCTGCCACCAGCCCAGGGGTTCTTCAACCACCGAACCCGAGTAAATGCCGCCGGAAATCGAACACGCAAGTAAGGCGCATTCCTTTCACACGGCACAGCGCATGCCGATTATAACGTGCACACTAATGAGCAAAGCGTTCCTAACAACCCCACGTAATGGAAAAAGAGGTAATTGTGTCAATTTTATTGTTAAAAGACATTTCAGATTTTAATCTACTTCGGGTTTGCCCTGGTCAATGCCATCGACTCAAGTCATTGATTCCATCCGCACTTCTAAGGCCAATACCAGAATTGACATTCAGATGCAATACTTCCAAGTTGATCAATTCAATTTGTCCACAATACCATAAGGCAACAGATAGACGGGGATGCACCGTGCCTTCCAAAAGAGAGAGGAACAGATACAGCTGGGAGTTTATTACCTCTCCTTGATAACTTCGGAAAAATGCTCTTTTATTCCAGAGTTTAATGTCACCCCTGAGATGTACTTACCTGCTGGAGGTTCAAAGCAGACTTCAAACCCAATCACAGACCATTTCTCCATCCACTCTCGCTAGCTCATTAACATTCCCAGAGTACGCCACGGTCCACATACCAAGAACCCGGTGAACAAATTACTACTGATTTTCTTACACCAATTACAAGCCTTGACAAGACCTGGTTGATTCCCGCTAACTTTTAGTGATCTTTGCACATCTTTAAATTGCTGCCATGAAAGGGAAATTAAATGTGGAAAAAGAGTGATGATTTTTTGAAATTGTGCCTTCTTACTGTGCAGAATTGATTGCTGGTTCAGGTGTATAGAGTATTCTCAAGAGGAATATGGAGTGATTAGAGTATACAACAAAAAAATGGCAGGTATTCATCAGCATTATAAAACATAGTTCTGATCCTGGAGGCAAATTGGTCAAGTGACCTTCATAGCAGTGCCAAAATTCATGATACAGCACAGCGAAACATAATGTTCATATATCATTTTAATACCAATGCAGCTTCCTCTAAATGTCATAGAGACTAAAACACTGCAAGCAGTCATCCATAATCACAAACCATTAACTCATTAAGCCTTATCAACAATATCAACATGTCTGCTAAACACCACACTCCGCATTATCTGCGGATTCTGTTTACCATGAATCCCAGAAAGTGATTAATAGTCCCATACAGGTCAGGAACGACTGTAGCAGCTCCAGAGTCCTCAATTCTACACATTCGCAGAAATGAAACATTGCTGTATTCGCTAAATGTATGACTTTCATCAAGTTCCTTCCCTTACCTACAACGTGGTTCCTTTACCATTTAAATGGTAAATGGTTGGCATTTATATAGCGCCTTTATCCAAAGCGCTGTACAATTGATGTTTCTCATCCACCCATTCATACACACACTCACACAATGACGGTGATTGGCTGCCATGCAAGGCACCGACCAGCTCGTCAGGAGCAAATGGGGGTTAGGTGTCTTGTTCAGGTCGACACACCCGGGGCGGGAATCGAACTGGCAACCCTGCTCTTACCTCGTGAGCCAATGTTGACCCCATAAAACGAAAGAAAGGGTCGACATTGGCTCACAAGGTAAGTGCAGGGTTGCCGGTTCGATTCCCACCCTCGGGTGTGCCGACCTGAACAAGACACCTAACCCCCATTTAGGTGCAAGCAAGCGATATTGGATGAATATATTCTCGTTGGCAATACTGCCAGTGTCATTCACCTCATCTGTAAATATGTCTAAGAGCGGATCGTTAAAGTTCTACTGTGAGGGAAGACCGTGTTTAATATAATAGCCAAACACAAAAGTGTATTAGCACAGGAGATATTTCCCCTGGCAAAACTGGTTGATAATATTAGTGAGATGACCCTCCAAAGGCCTTTTAAAATTGCACTGACTGTATTCAATTCTACAATTCTGTATTAAACTGCCTATTTAATGAAGAATTCAACCAGATACATATTTTTTCTCGCAGAACAAGGATAAGGTGAGGATAAGGTGACAACGCTTGCCTATCGTTTCCAACACAGAAACGATAATGATGATGTATTTTTTTTCCCCAGCTGATTTTATATGTTACATACATTGGAAAACGAATGCGACTTCATGTCTCATGTTCTTTTTCAGCGTACGGCGATTCTGGGACACTGCTACCCACTATGAGCTCTCGTTCACATTACTGTACACACGCTCCTGCGCAGTGGTAATGCCAATGAGGAGCACAGAGGAGCTGCTCTGTATGCGGCAGACCCCTCCGCCCTGTAACACGTTTCTCGGCGGCTCAAACAGCATTAACAAGGCCCGCTAACCTTCAGGCAGGCCACATGTATGGTAGGAACAGCTCCCCTGCTGTGCCGTGATCCTACATAATTCAGGCTCTCTCCGGACAACTTCGTATGTCAACAGTAACATTTTATGAATTCATGAAATACAGCACTTGCTTGTGACATAATTGGTATACATGGCTAGACTGTGAATGTATTTGCATTTATTCTGCAGACTTAGTACATAAAATAAGGTTAGCTGCACACCGCTAAAGATTCAAATAATTGATAGTAACACATTTGCAGAGTCACCATAAACAAAACTGCTGTGACAAACTTATTGTCACTCATATGTGCCATACTTAAAGAGAAGGATAAAACAACCAAAGGTGCATGACACTGGTCTGTACCAAAACGCCTTCCTTTGAATTTCTCCAGGGCACAATTATTCATGGAATGGATAAATACATATAGCTATGATGTTTTCAATCAGTCACTTTAGTGCCGTATTTGGCAACCTCTAAGGAAGTTATACTCACCTTCTACAACACCCTTGATAAACCACGCTGCTGTGTGCAGCTCTGAGGACCGCACTATAAGACATAGAGGCACTAGAAAAGGTTCAGAGAGGGGCAACCAGATTAATTCTATGTATAAAAGAACAAAGTTATGAGGATTTAAGATTCTTAATCTCTTTAAGTTTAGGAAAAGGATATTTGGGGGGGGATTTGATTGAGGCTTTTACATTCACTAATGGGATTAATAAAGTGAACTACAGGCGATTCTTTTGTGAGCAGAATGAGGGGGCATAAATCGAAATTTGTGAAATTAACAAATAAATTCCACACAGATATTAGGAAATATTTTTTACACAAAGAGGTCACTGCGTGGAATAGCTTGCCAGGTCATGGAGTGGAGGCAGAAACACTGGAGGGTTTTCAGGACCAGGCTTGATACGGTGCTAGATACTATTTTGCTTTTAGTGACTAAAACTAAGCAGTGGGTAGGTAGTGGTAGGAAAAGACAAGACCTGCCCTCACCATTACGTTATGTTATGTAACATTTCCATCTGACAATATCTTTTTTAAGTTAATCCTGCACATGTACTATATTTGAAAAATGCTTTAGAAGTGAATGGACAAGTTAATGTGCGTGTAACACTAATTCACTTTTTCAGAGAATATGTAATATATAATATATAAATTGTATATAGATATACATTTTAATTCCTTATATGGCCAGCAGATGGGGTTAAGAATTGCCTCATTTTGAGTAATGAACTTGTGACATTTTCTATAACATAATATATTCAACCACTAGGTGGAGTAACTGAACTGGTCAGATAGGTCTTTTCAAAGGGACAGTTCACTTATTTTTCAAAGGACATGTTTTGGTGAGTTTGTCGAAGAGAGGGACAAACTCGCGAAATATATATGTGCAATGAAGGATCTTTGTGAGATATTTATACAGATATCTGAAATTACCTGCTGGTTATGCACTGGCTGGTATAGCAGGAACAGAATGTTCCCATATAAGCTGGTGTTTGGAGTTACCTGAAGTGCATAGTCTTGCTTTACACCACAATCCCATGATTGCCCTTATACCAGCCACTGTAAGGCTGACCAATGATCAGAAATGTCTGTGTCTAAAATAATTAATCCTTAATTGCACATAAAAAACTGTCTGTGCCAAAAAACAACAAAAAAAACCCAATAATAATAACAGGGGAAAGTTCCCTTTCTGAAGTGTTTTGACATAATAAAATGTCAAAACACTTCAGAAAGGGAACTACCCTCTTTAATTAAGTGCTGAAACGTGTCACTTTCGTTCTGGGCACTAGATGGCAGACTTGGGTTGATTGTGGCTCTTGTGTTTTCTTGTTCCTTCCTGGTAAAGTCACCGTTTACACTGTTAGAGCTTTGCTGCGTTACCAGAAAGTAGATGACAAAAGTACAGATGGGAAGTCTGAAATAATGTAGAACTTTGTTTGAAACATAAATGGTGATATCCTAAATGTATATCCTTAAATGTATATTTAAATACAGCAGTCATAGTGAATGTACCAGGTTAAATTTCCTCTGCAACATGTAAACCCCTTGAGGTTTGAGATGTTATAAATGTTTTTAAGGCATTTAGCACACTTTATGCACTTTAACACTTTACTGTGTATGACCGTTTAAAATTTTTCGCAGGTTTGAGGAATGATTTCTCTCACCTCTGTGAGTGTTGATTACAAAGCCCCCAGTCAGTGTTTAGCAGTTATTACTCTCTTCACCTGTGTTGTCAAATTCAAATATATTTTTATAATTTTTTTAATTATTTTTTTTATATAACTACTACTCCTACGCCAGGTGATTTTCCTTGAGAGATGTCCACCTTTCTTCATTTCCAATTCACCTGCATGATTGTAAAATAAATATCACCAACTCTGTCAGGTCACACAACTGTACATCGGATTAGTAACGCAGTCACAAAGAAGGAACGTCATGTGGAATTTTTGAGTTACTGTACTCTGAAAGTTTGAAAATCTGTAGCATCACCTCAAAATAACTGTCAATCAACACTCTCCCTCTAACGTGGCAAACATTTGTACGGAGGCGGGGAGGACTGGAGAATAAGTTCATGTGCAAAGTTCATCCACACATGCCCAAGAGCACTGAAACTGCAACTGAAGGCCTATTTCCTGAGTCTGGACACATGGGAGTCATAAACAGACTGCATGTGTTCTGCTGGTGAACAGGAAGCATGTCAATGCATTCAGATCTGAAGGTGTAACAGGATGAAATGAGGAAAACGTCAAGGCGGGGAATCATTTCTGAGGGCGCTGAGCAACGCTGCCAACATGAGAAAATACGGAAGCGCTCTTCCTCCAAATCATCCTGTGTGACACACTGCCACAGGTGAGGCCAGGGTTTTTGCTACTGAAATAACACCACATTACTGCCTGTAGATTTGTATTTTCATCACCCCCAAATGATGCTATACTGCGTTTGGATCCTTCCAGGGAGACGAAGGCTGCATATTTAAACTGAAATTATTCATCACTACACTGGAGGGAGACTGAAAGTGTGGCACTGCACGTTGGGGCTCCGCTCTCCCTGTCTGGAAGAGAGGTGTTCTCCTAGGCGTGTTCCCCTAGGCGTGTTCTCCTAGGCGTGTTCCCCTAGGCGTGTTCTCCTAGGCGTGTTCCCCTAGACGTGTTCTCCTAGGCGTGTTCTCCTAGGCGTGTTCCCCTAGACGTGTTCCCCTAGACGTGTTCTCCTAGGCGTGTTCTCCTAGGCGTGTTCTCCTAGGCGTGTTCCCCTAGACGTGTTCTCCTAGACGTGTTCTCCTAGGCGTGTTCTCCGAGCCGTGTTCTCCGAGCCGTGTTCTCCGAGCCGTGTTCTCCGAGCCGTGTTCTCCGAGCCGTGTTCCCGAGCCGTGTCCTCGTAGCCGTGTTCCCGGGCCGTCAGGATCTGGCTGGCAGTAAAGCAGCACAGATATAAATTTCAGACGGGCGTGTTTATCGCTGCGAGGCGCTGGTCTGGTGTTCTGAGCGTGACCGTTTATCTCCGGGCGGCGGTCGCCTAGCGATGGCGTTACCGGGGCGACGTGTGGCGGCCCCGGAGCGGGCTGGTCGTGCGGGGGCCTGCTGGGTATTGATCAGGGGCGCGAGAGGGCTCCTGTTCCTCTATAAATACCCCGCGAGAGCGATCAGTGGCGCGCACGGGGAGGATCAGCTTGTGCCCTCCTCCGCGTCCCTCTCCCCTCCGCTCAGACCGGGGGGCTATTTCTGTGCCCGATCCATACAGCCTGCAGCACTCCACCCCAGCTCGGGTTACCGCGCCCGGAATCAATGTGCGGGAGAAACCAGGGGAGGGACGGAGGGAGAGAGGAGGAGAGGCGGAGAAGGGCACGGAAGGACAGAGGAAGGAGGGAGACGGATGGAGGGAAAGAGAAAAGGGAGGGACGGATGGGTGGATGGATGGATAGGCGGGGGGAGGAGGGGGGGATGATGAGAAGAGAGAGGGAGGCTGAGATGAAGGGAGAAGCGATGGAGGGAGAGATGGAGAGAAGAAAGGAAGAACGGAGGAAGAGATGAGAAAAGGAGAGGGAGAAATAACGAGAGTGTGGCACAGAGGAATATAAGACAGCCCCTTTCCCCCACAGAAGTGTATCAACGTGCACTCTGCACTGCCCACAGCCCGGACCAGGCCCTACACAGCGGCGTGAACTTCAGAGAGCAGGAGAACCTTCTGGAAGATGCAGGAGTCTCTCATGAATTCAGCACAGGAGTGCGCCACAGCCTCTCAAAGTGGTGCAGGTGCACATGAGTGAATCTGATGGTATTCGAGCCCAAAGCTATTCATTTCTCTCTCCACATAATACGTACCGAGCAAACCAGGGATGGGGTGAATTCCATTTCAATTCAGTCAACTCAGGAAATTAACCGAAATCAGATGACGTGTAAACGCCTCGCAGAACATTAGAGGCGTTTTCGGGTCATGATCTCAATTTCAATTCATTTCCTGAATGGACTGACAGAGCCGAGATGGACCTGACCTAAACCCAGGCGCCGGCTGCACTGCGGTTACCTTCCTGTTTGCGGTCCAGTTCTGCCCGAGCGGGTCTTCGTTCCGCGGCTAAGTAAGGCTTTCGGTAACGCTAATGGATGAACGCAGGGTATCCGCAAAGCACTTTCTCCGGCTCGGGTCCATAGAGAGACCTACCTCTGTCCCTGTGTGAATCACCAACCCCTCCTCACCCCCCCCCCCTTGCTCAAAAAAACCACAGTAGTCAAACAGCTTAGGATAAATAATTTAATGTTGTTACACCATCAATATATGTGCACTCTCACAAAAGGGGAGATAAAATGCAATAAACCACTCCCCTCCAAAAAAAAATAAAAAGAAACTAAAAAAATAATAAAACATCAACAGTCCACTTAGTATTGCTTATGCAACCTAGAGTTTCCCTTGGCCAGTATAGCGTTAGCAAACCTGTGAACTGTCCAGGAAATCTCTGTGACAGAACACTACACGCACACGCGCACGCGCACACACACTCACAAACTAGCACACATGCACGCATGCACGCACACAGACGCACACATACAAGAGCACAGGCGCGCGCACACACACACACACACACACACACACACACACAGACAGACAAGCACACACACACATACACATACACACACGCTCTGGTCTACTGACTGTAGCAGGGATTCCCAAATGAATCATATCATACAACCCCTGAGACCCGCCCCCCTTCCCCCCTCCCTCCCTCCCGCCTTCCCATGATGCCCCAGTCCTGTCACTCAGGTTCCGTACCTCTTGCCTGTCCTAGGTCACAGCTCCAAGTCCTCCTTTCTATTTCATATTTTGTTGTTCTTTTTTGGTGTATAAAAGCAAACATCAGTGCTGCATCATTCGCGTTGTAAAAAAAAAGGCTTGGCGATCCAGTAGGTGTGTGAGTGTGTGTTCGCGTGCGTGTAAATGTCTGTGTGTGTGTGTGTGAGCATGCAGGAGTGTGTGAGTGTGTGTGTCTGTGTGTGTGTGAGCATGCAGGAGTGTGTAAGTGTGTGTCTGTGTGTGTGTGTGTGTGAGCATGCAGGAGTGTGTGTGTGTGTGTGTGTGTGTGTGTGTGTGTGTGTGTGTGTGAGCATGCAGGAGTGTGTAAGTGTCTGTGTGTGTGTGTGTGTGTGTGTGTGTGTGTGTGTGTGTGTGTGTGTGTGTGTGAGCATGCAGGAGTGTGTGTGTGTGTGTGTGTGTGTGTGTGTGTGTGAGCATGCAGGAGTGTGTATGTGTGTGTTTACTTGGCTATGCATGGAGCAGGCTCCAGCTCCCCCCTCCCCCCTCCCCCCGCTGGCGGTAAGAGAAGTCATACAGCCACATAAGAATATAACCGCTAATATCAGCAGCAGCAGAACCAGCCTGAGAGCCGAGCTCGCTGGG